>NW_026068272.1:192688-297434 GCF_014885135.2 Alexandromys fortis | reverse complement strand
AAGTTCTTGTCAAATAGATCTTTCACTTCCTTGGTCAGGGTTACCCCAAGATATTTTATGCTATTTGTGGCTATCGTGAAAGGTGATGCTTCTCTGATTTCCCTCTCTGTTTCCTTATCCTTAGTGTATAGGAAGGCCACTGATTTTTTGGAGTTGATCTTGTATCCTGCCACATTACTAAAGGTGTTTATCAGCTGTAGGAGTTCTTTGGTAGAGTTTTTGGGGTCGCTTATGTATACTATCATATCATCGGCAAATAACGAAAGCTTAACTTCTTCCTTTCCAATACGAATCCCCTTGATCCCCTTATGTTGTCTTATTGCTATTGCTAGAACTTCAAGCACTAAATTGAAGAGGCGCCCTCCTCACTCACCCTTACTTGAAAGGCATGAAGCTGTGGTGGTTTACACAAGTTCACCAGCCCAAGCTGACTTCATGTGCCTAGTACTTTATATACTTAAAATTATGGCGGAGAGAACAGAGAGGAAAGGAGGGAGGGAAGGGAAACTGATTAGACTGGGAAAAATAATTGATTGATTAATAAAAATTTAAAAAAAATTATGTTAACACCATTTTATATATGACATATGATGGATTTGTCTTTCTAACTATAGCTATATTTATTTTTGTTTTTTAGTATATATATTTGATGCTATTTTATTGGTATGTTAAATCTGGAATTGTTGCCTTGTTTTCTGCTGTTTTCTTTCTTGTTTGGCTGATGTTAATAAAGCTATCCAGAGTTATTGTAATTGATATTTGCCTGGTATATCTTTTCCAGCCTTTAGTTTAACCATTAAATTCCATAAACAGCATATATCCAGAGTTTAGTCTTTTGTGAATTTCTTTTTTAATAGCTAATATTTTTCTCTTTGTACTAGCATATATAATCAATTCACATTTATTATGTTATGATGTACATTTTTTTGGACATTTTTACATAAACTGCTCTGTAGAAACATTAAAAGATAGCAAGGTACGTGGTCCATACACATTAAATATTTAATGTTAGACTCATTTCTAGCATTTTTACATAAACTGCTCTGTAGAATATTGTTTGTCAAATTTATTAAGGCTTATTAAGGTTACACAGCACAACTAAGTCATTATTTTCTGGAATGTCATAGAACATTAAGCTGAAGTTAACTGTTCATGTTTCACATGAATTTAAATTATCTCTTCTGATAGACTGTATTTTACACAAAAAGTGACTCTCTATAGAAATTCTGACTCTAAGCTGGACATGGTAGCATATGCTTGTTATCCCACACTTGGGAGGCAGTGGCAGAAAAATCAGGAATTGAGGATCATCCTTGGCTATACAGGGAGTTTGAGGCCTATCTAGACTACATGACACCCTGTCTCAAAAATTGTTAAATGAGTGAATAAATCCTCTTTTGCCATCTAAGCAAACATGGGTATGTTTTTTCAATGTGTATGGTTATACTTATTATAAAAGGAGATAAAAACATTTTTCATGGTGTTTTTGTAATGACTATTTGAATTGGTAAATAAAAAGTATTCGGTGCAGTACTTATGATAAACATTCTAGAAACAGTATCTAGCACTAGTGTGTCACTTCAGCAAATGTATGGAGGCAGCATGTTCATAGGTACAGTCTTAGCTGGTGGCGGTACAGAAGCGAGAATGGCACATGACTTCATAAATGACGAGAGGTCAGAGGCAAGGGACCTCACCCGCCAGGACGGTTGCATGGGAGGGCCTAAGGAGGCCATACTGGGCTGAATGGTGAAGAAAGGATGACTTAACTAAGTAAGGAAGCTAAGGAATAGGCAACAGACTGCAAAAGATTTAAAACACAAATAACTTTCTAGGATTAAGCACTCTTCTGAGACTGGAGTGGAGGCTGCTGCCTCTGGCATGTGAACCTGGAAAGTCAAAGAAGCGGTGAGACAGAATGAACCACAGGGCTTTGTTGAACCTCTTTCAATGTCCACTTGTAATTGCTATGCTTGTCTGTATTCTGAATATCTCTTCTGCTGGTCGAAGTTTGTAAAGTGCTGTCCGAGTACAGCAGCATAAAGACATTATAAACAGCGAAAAGCATTAGCTCTGGAAGAGCTGAGCTACATTTAGTTCAGCCCCTTATGACAGCTATGGGATTTTGATAAGCAAGTACTTTTCTGAATTTTTAACTTTCTCCACAAAACAGAGGTGATGATAATGCTTATCTAATCTACCTTATAAATATTTCATGCTAATTTTAAGTATAATCAGTTCCTGATTATTTATAATGCCTACCCCAACCTGCTTACAAATATATTGTTAACTTCAAATACAATGTAATCAGTTGTTGATTACTTAAAATAATGGGCAGCACAATCACCCAAAACCAGAAATAGTAAATAAATGAAAATTTAATAATTAATTCTAAAACACACGATTTTCTCCTCAAGATTTATCCTTCTAATTATATTTTGTTAAGGATGAAATTAAGATCCATTTTTATTGCTTTAAACTACACCAGCAGATGGCAGGAAGATGTAGCCCAGATAATTATAATATGGTGACAGAAGTCATTTTGGAATTTAAAATTTTACTGTAATTAATTGACAAAATAGAAAATAAAGCATTGGTTCTGTAGCTCTCTGCCACTGCCCTTTTTGGTACTGTTTCCGTGTCTGTTAATTGTGTACATTGCTAGGTCTCACTGCGACCTTCCCATCCAAGCCTATGCTGTGCTCTCATGGCCTTTACCCAGCACTCACCTGTGCTTGTCCTCCCTCCCTCTGTCTCCAGCCACACTCAGAAGTCCCGTCCCACCCCACCCCACCCCACCCCCAGTTCTGCTTGTGAGAGAAGCAAAGGATACTTTCTTTGTGAGGCTGGCTTGTTGCACTCAACATGACAACTTGCAGCCCCATTCACTTTCCTGAAAATGACATGACTTCATTCTTTGGGGTTGAGCAAAATTTCATGGTGTGTGTGTGTGTGTGTGTGTGTGTGTGTGTTACATTGTATTTATCTGTTCTTCCACTGACAGGCACTGAACTGACACCTTCACTTGTAAATAGCACAGCAGCGAGCATGTGTATTCAGATGTCTATATGGTTGACTTGATTCATTCGATATACCCAGAAGTGTCATGGTATATATAAATCATTATATTAAATTATATAAATTGTTACATTAAAATATATCAATTGTTATATATAAATAAACTTTTCCTGTCTTCAGTGAATTGAAAAGTAACATCATTAACTTTGTCTTTTGTGAAATACTTGTGTCTGCCAATTTCCTTTCTGTTTTCTATGCCTCCTAGCTTCTTACTGTGTAGGTCCTCATGGAAACCTTTTGCCATTTATAACTGTCGGATCCTTCACTTCCTCACTCCCAATTGCGCATTTGTTTCCTGTGCTCTCTTCCTCTTGCAGCCTGAGTTACAGAACTGGTTCATTCCCTACCTATTCAAGCTTCTGGTATTTCTTCAGGACTGTTTTTGGGTAAAATTAAGGGGTTGAGGAACATAGTACAGGTTGTGTGTGTGTGTGTGTGTGCGTGTGTGTGTGGTGTGCCGTGCCAAAAATTGTTACTATTGAGACTATGGGCCTGTCCCAGCACACTATATATTCAAATCTTCCATGTCACCTTGAAAGAGTAAAATCAGTATGTACTTCTTGTCCCCATTATTATTTAGCTTTTTTTTTATTTTTTTTTTGTCCCCATTATTATGATCATTACTTTGTGGGGTGGGCGGTTTTGAGGCAGGGACTCTCAAAGTAGCCCTGGCTGTCCTGGAACTCACTCTGTAGACCAGGCTGGCCTTGAACTCACAGAGATCCATCTACCTCTGCCTCCTGTGTGCTGGGATTAAAGGTGTGCACCACCTCCCTGCTGATCACTACTTCTAAACTGAGATTAGAAGGTCCCATCTCGTGACTACTGTTCCCTCTTGAAATTTTCATAACTACTTTGCTTTCTCCTTGGATTTCTGCATGGCAGAACTTTCCCCTGCCTTCATGCCATTGTACTGCTGGTTAGTAGAGGGGTACCTGTCACCCCGGCTTTCTCTAACTTTATTCTAAGGTGGAAACTGTTCACCCCCAAATACTCCTCATCCTTTTGTAATACCAAACTTATCCTTTCAACACCAATAAACAACTTCCTCAGATAGTGAAAACAGGCAACATGGAAGAAGGAAACAAACACGGTTAGTCCTGACCCCAACATAAAGAGAAAATTCAAGGAATGCGTAATATAATAATAGCAGAGGTAAGAAGACACGATTCTTTGCTTTGGGAGAATGAGGATGCTAAATTTGTGGGAAAGAAAGGCTAACCAGGACTGTTGAAGTCCCTCCTTAAAGTCCTATGGACTCTACTGCAAGTGGATGTTTATAGAGAACCTCCACAAAGACAGCAACTCCTGGACAGCTACAAATTGATCATTTTCCAGAAATTATCAGGAGTGGGTGAAGGTTGAATTCTATCCAACCAGAAGTATTGCTAAACAACCTAGCTAAAGGGGTAAATCCACCTCCAGTCAAGACTGCTTTAAACCCATGCTAACAGATCCCAACAGCCACCCCTAAAGGATCACGCTAGTCCACAGTTAACTACAAAGTAAGGTCAAATGCCCTTGGAGAAAGAAAGAAAATAAGCTAATTAAGATTAACTGTAATATCTGCAAAACTCAGCATCTAATCCAAAATCATTAGATTTTTGAAGAATCAGATAAATGTGATCCAGAACCAAGAGAGGAAAAAAGGGCAATCAAAAGACAACAATGATAGGGATATTGGATTCAACACAGCCATGAAAAGAGTCATAAATATTCTCAGTAATTCAAAGTATGGACCTGGGTAGATGGGAAATGTACAGAACCTTTCATGCCTGGGAGACAGCAGTCTGAAATAAGTGATTACAGTCTAAAATAAAAAAAAAGAGGGATGCAGGAAATATTTGAAGAAATAATAGCTAAAATGTTTCCAAATTTTATGAAACCAAAAAGATTTTTATTGAGAGAATAACTCTAAACAGAATAAATAATATCAAAGCACATTCTAATGAAATTCAGTGCAAATCCATTACAAATAGAAACTCTTAAAGTACCAGAGGAAAATACACATGACATATAAAAGAACAAATGCTTAGTTCCAAATTTCTGTCAGAAACAAAGCCAGATAAAAGACAATGAAATGAAACTGGGGTTGGGGGAAAGGAGGTATGGTACACAGGTGTGTTCAGGTGTATGAGCCTGGGCATGGGCATTCAGAGGCCAGATGTGCACATGTGTATTCAGGTATATAAGCCTGGGCATGGGCATTCAGAGGCCAGATGTGCACATGCATGTTCAGGTGTATGAGCCTGAGCATGGGCAATCAGAGGCCAAAGAAGATGTCCTCTTCTGCTTTTCATCACATCGCCTTGAGTCCAGAGCTTTCACTGAACTGCAAGTTCACCTTTTCAGCTAAGCTGCCTGGCCAGCGAGCTCTCAGGATCTGCTTGTCTGCCCCCACACCCTGATGCTGGGGTCACAGGCCAGGCAAATAGATTTTTTGCATGCGTGCTGAGTATTCAAACTCGGGTCTTCATCTTCATGCTTGCAGAACGAGTGCTCTTGCTCACTGAACCATCTTGCCAGCTCCTGAAATGAAATATTTAAGTGCTTGGAAAGCAAACTGTTAAAACAGACTTCTCTATTCTTCATATTTAAGAATCAGAGGCCAGATATGTTAGCACATAGAGTAATCCCAACACTCAGTAAATAGAGGTGGGAGGGTCACAAGCCTAAGCAAGCCTAAGTCACACAGTAAGTTGGAAGCCAGACCTTGAGCTATATGGTGAGGATTTGTATAAAACACCAAAGAAATTATTCATATATATATTCATGTATATATATGAATCATTCTGTTGACCATCATATTCATTGTATATATACATTACTTGGCCACCAATTATTTAGTATCATTCTTGTTTAGCAAACTATCACTGCATAAAAATGCTGTGTTCGGCTAACACAAAGTGCAAAACTGGTGATCGTGGCAATTTTATTGCAGAATTTTGTTATGATGTTCTGTTTCAGCATTGTTAATCGTTAGGCTCTTGTGTGTCTACTTTATGAATCAAACGTTACTGCAGGTGGCCCTTATAGGAAAAGCATAGTGTGCAGGCGCTGGGCCTGGCACTGCTGTTCATGGTTGCGTACATCCAGTGGAGCAGGGTGTGTGAGGACTGACTTCTGGAGATGGCTCGGTGGTTAGGAGAGAATACTGCCCTTACAGGTGACACCCACCTAGGTAGCTCACACCTCCTGTAACTCTAGCTCTAGGGCAATCCAAAATCCTCCTCGGGCCTCTGTGGGCACCAGCACTCATGTCGCCACACACAAGCACACACACATACACACACACACACACACGTAATTAAACATAAGTCTTTAAGAAAAGAAACTTATTCCCCATGAGTAAGGGAGGGCTACCATGTCCACAAGTCTCTAAGCCTGTCATCATAGCACCTGTAAACCCAACCAGCAGTCAGGAAACAGGGGCAAGAGGATTGCTGCACAAGGCCAGTGAACATAGTGAGTTCATGGTCATCGAAAGCTACAGAGCGAGGCCCTATCTCAAAACATAAAAAGGAAAATGTAAAGAAGATGTCTGATTCAGAAATTTCGTGTATCTTGACAGGATAAGTAATACTGAATAAAAATTATAATTGGACAACAGAGATTCTAAGGTACCATGCGCCACTACGGCCATTCGATTGTAAGGTAACATGAGGAGGTTAACATGTGATCAGAGGTTCGTGAATGAAATCACGTTTGACACAGGATTAACTGGAAGACTAACATGAGATGTGTACTCATCTGCTGTGGTTTGAAAGAAAATGGCCCCAACAGGAGTGGCGCTATTAGGAGGTGTGGCCTTGTTCGGCACACTTCCTCCAATATGGCCACACTTCCTAATAGTGCCACTCCCTTTGGGACCAATGTGTGTCACTGTGGGGATGGGTTTTGAGGTCTCCTTTGCTCAAGTTTCCCTCCATGTGACTGTGAAGGATGTAGCACTCTCCGCTACAGCACCATGTCTATCTGTGCCCTGTCATGCTCCCCGTCATGATGACAATGGCTGAACCTCTGAAACTGTAAGCGAGCTCCCTCAATTAAATATTTTCTTGATAAGAGTCACCGTAGTCATGATGTCTTTTCACAGCAATAAAATAACTCAACATCATCTTTATTGTCTTTCTGCACCTACCTTTTTCCACATATAACCAAATATATACAGTGAGGTCAGGTCCATGACACTGAAAAGGCTGACCACCTCTGCCTAGAATTTATCTACTCCGAATGTGAGGGTTTATATTAAAACAGAACAACATCTGAGTTTGGAAAAGTTAAGGGTTGGACACCCCTTGTCAAAAGCAGTTAACTGCTTAAACAGTAATCATTATTTTATTTCTTTAATTATATATATGTCTGCAAGTTTAGATTAGAAAAAATGAATTTTGTTGTATTTTGCAGGGAGGAGGTGAGACAGCATCTCTCTATGTATCCCCAGCTGTCCTGGAATTCACTATGTAGACCATGCTGGCCTCAAACTCAGAGATCCACCAGTCTCTGCCTTCTAGGAATTAAATTAAAGGCACACACCACCATGCCTGGAAGAATGCACTTTTACTTAGTAGATCAATATCTTTCTACAGAGAAAAATACATTTTATTAATTTGATTGTTAAATTATTAACACATTTATGCATTACAGTATAATATTTCAATACATGTGCTCATTTTGTAGTTATCAGGGTATTAGCATATCATTTACCTCAAACGTTCATTTTATGATGAAGAATATTCAGCATCTGCTTTAGAATATGCAATATATTACTTTTCACTGCCGTCACCACACTGTGCATAGAATACTGGCAGTTATTCCTCCTACCCAGTTATGGCCTTGTAGCCAGTTCCCTCTCCCACCTCACCCCTCTGGCCTCTGGTAACTTCCTTTCTACTCTACTTCTATGAGTTCATCTGGTTTAGGGTCCACAGATAAATGAGATCACGTGGTATTTACCGCTCTATTCCCGGCTTATTTCACTTAACATAATGCCCTCTGAGTTCACTCGTGTTTTTGCGAGTGACAACTTGATTTTGAAATTACACTTAACCTTTTAAATGTGACATACACAAATGCTGAGGAGAACAGAAATGGTTGAAAAATACAGACAGTAGGAATAATTAGTTTGAATTTTAATTAGGTATTAACTAATATACAGTCTCTTATCATAGAAGCTTATTATGTGCCAAAAGCTTGCAACCAGAAGGAAGGGTCAATGCAAAAGCCAGAAAGCAGCATGTTTCTTGGGTTTTGCCAAGCAGATGTCAGTGTGACTTCTTGGGCTCAGAGACTTGTCATCTGCTTATCACCAGGTCATCCCTTCTTGTGGTTGAAGTAAGCTCTTGAGAACCTGTAACAACCACCTCATTGTCAAAAAGTTCAAAGCAATTGATAAGTTGTTCTGGTAACACCTGTCAGTGAATTCACTCTGAGCACAAAACCCTGGCATTTCAGGAGTTGACAAGTATTATTAAACTGTTTTACAAGAGAAGAAGCTGGTTCAAAGAGGGGAGAGCTGTCAAGATAATGAGATCAGTAAGTGGGTCAGGCCTCCCACTTCAAACACCATCCTCTAACCGCGACTTCTCAGTGCAGGGACGACGCAGGGCTGTCTGTGAGCGTGTGTACAGTGTTCCTTTCTGTCCAATTCAAAACTACAACATTTTGCAAGCTATAAGTTTGTTCTCAGTTTAAATATGTCTTACACATGGTTTTGTCTGTTGGTTTTTTCTTTCAATCAAAAGTTTTTCCTGTTTTAACGTTTAAACGATAGCAACCTTGTTTCTCTTTTCCATCTCTTCACCCCACACTCTGACCATGAAGCCTTTCAATTTGTCTGTCTTTGCCATTTTGTTAAGCCTTGTGTTTGACTTAAGGGAACGCCATATAATGCTTCTGTGATGGTTAATCTCTATTGTCAACTTGACCGGGTTAAGAAAAACCTAGGGCATTAGTATAGTGCACCTTTGGGTGCATTTGTGAGGGTGTTTCCAGTGAGGATTAATTAACTGAAGGAAATAGACCCGCCCTGAATATAGCCTACACCAAACCATGGGGTCCCAGACTGACTAAAAAGAGAAAAAGAGAAAGCCAGCAGTGTGCTGCAGCTCCCCTTTTGCTCGGCTTCCTGGTCTGCCCATCTGTGAGCAAGCCAAATCTTCCCTGCCATGGTGGACTGTACCCTCCCCATCACACCATGGGCAACGTAAATCCAGCTTCTCTTAAGGCACTTCCAGCAGCTGTTTTATCACAAGAAAAGTCACCAGAGACATCCTGTGCCCAAGGAATGGCGCTGCCTACAGGTACTTTCCTGAACTTGAGCGAAACTTCCTGGTGAATGAGGGGTAAAGTTAGGAAAGCCTAATTCAGTGTAAAGTAGGATTTATGGTTCGGGAATCTTTCTGTTTGTAACCAACGCTCCAGTTTCTTCATTCTCTTTGCACTGTAAACTATCTTACCCTGGATTAAACAGGAGCAGAGGACAACACAAAGGTTTAAGAACACACACACTCAGCCAAGAGGTGGTGGCACATGCCTTTAATCCCAGCACAGCACCAAGGAGACAGAGGCAGGTGGATCTCTGTGAGTTCAAGGCCAGCCTGGTCTACAGAGTGAGTTCCAGGGCAGCTAGAGCTATTACACTGAGAAACCCTGTCTTGGAAAAACAAAACAACAACCAAAAAAAAAAAAAAAAAACCCACATACTGTATTCATCACTGTGGTGGGGTGGGGCACAAAGTTCCTTGTACCCACAGAGCACTAGGGAACCAAAAATGTTAATCACACAGGACCTCTCTTTGTAGGTCTGTTTCCTGTCCAGAAGACTGCAAGTAAATATTGTTACAACCTGGTAACCTTTTTGCTATCTGTGGAGGTAGACCTCACCCACCATGTGCATAGACACAGACCTCACCCACCATGTACACAGACACAGACCTCACCCACCGTGTGCACAGTCGCAGACCTCACCCACCGTGTGCACAGTCGCAGACCTCACCCACTGTGTGCACAGTCGCAGACCTCACCCACCGTGTGCACAGTCGCAGACCTCACCCACTGTGCATAGACACAGACCTCACCC
Organism: Alexandromys fortis; assembly: GCF_014885135.2. Taxonomy (NCBI): domain Eukaryota; kingdom Metazoa; phylum Chordata; class Mammalia; order Rodentia; family Cricetidae; genus Alexandromys; species Alexandromys fortis. Next base: position 287,275 of record NW_026068272.1, on the reverse strand, counting down.
ACTGTGTGCATAGTCACAGACCTCACCCACTGTGTGCACAGTCGCAGACCTCACCCACCGTGTGCACAGTCGCAGACCTCACCCACTGTGCATAAACACAGACCATGTGTTTATCCAGATCTTCCCTCCCTAGACTGTTATCCTTAGGCCCCGGTTAATAGAACCCATCCTTAGACAGATGTCACATGTATCTTATGGTCTGCTGACCTCTGTGCTATCTCAGTCAGAGACCACATTAAATTCTAGGCCTTTTAACTACAGAACCCACCCTCATGGCCACATGTACTTTGTAAGGGGTTTCTAAGTATCCACACCTTAAGCTTTATTGTACACCAGGATTGGAATGATTGTTGCCTGGAAACCTTTTTCCAAGTTGTACTGTGTTTTACATATGCTGGCAAAGGACCACTTGGCATCAGACTCCCCAAGTCTGATCCAGGTTGACGAAGTCAATCTGAACTGAGTTTTCATGCTCACTTCTTTGCAGTTTGCTTCCCCGCCTGGACATCTGCAGGCCCCCCTCAATGGAGGAAGCAAGGGCAGGGGCACAAGAGTCGAAGCAGGGAAGATAGGTGGGTGTGAGACAGCTCATGGGGGAAGGTGCTGGATGCCAACCCTGACTCTCTGAATTCAGTCCTCGGGACCCACACATTGGATAGAGAGTCCTTTGACCCCCACAGCCTGTCCTGAAGGATCAAAGCAGAGAAATGGAGATGTTCTCAGCCCCAGGCAAAGTGCATTAGTCGGTATCTGCAAGAAGCCCGTTGCCACCCACAAAGAACAGGAAGCCAGAAAATAAGGCAGAAAGACAAATGAATCTGAAAGAGTGACAAGTGATATGCCATCATACAGAACAGTCTTCCTGTATGTGCCTAGGTACATAAGATCTAACATAAAACATGAAGGCCAGGCTGATAGCGTAGGCTATAACCCCAGCTCCCTGAGTGGTGGAAGCAGGAGAATTCAAGGACTACCTGAAGGATGGAACCAGCTCAGACCGAGTATGAGCCTGGAAGAACACTTGCCTAGCACATGTGAGGCCCTGTGTTCAACCCCGTACTGAAAACAGAAAGTGGTAGAATGTGAAGTTTCTGCTCCCCACCCTTCTGTGCCAGTGCCTCCATAAGCTCATTTTCTGTGTGCTGCCCACTCCTATGGAACCTAAGCAATTGCATAGTGCATGAAGTTATTGCTAGCAACCGCGGACTGTGTGTGTGATGATGGCCTCATCAGATGATCCATCACCTAATGACAGCCACCTTGGTTAGCACAAGCTGACATTTGACAAACAACAAAGCTCCTCATTTCCCAGAAGGTCTACTTGCTGTTAGCAATGGACGCTTGCATACATACCTTTTTCTCTTTAAAAGGCATGCCGAGCTTTTTCTGAGTTCTAGGGATTGAACTCAGGGCCTCACATGTACCAGGAAAGTTCTCCCCAACTGAGCTATGTCTCTTGTAAAAGATGACTCAGATCTTATATCAGGCTTGACTTTATCCCCTCGTCAGCAGAATGATACTGCCCCATAGAAAGCACATCCAGAAGCACTAAGTCAACGCTTACTGAATTGTTGCATAAACGAGTAAGCAATTGTGCGTTTTATAGTTACAACTCTTGCTCAGAGAAGAGGAATTATAGAGGCTGAAGAGATGGCCCAGAGGCTAAGAACACTTGCTGCCAGACCTGTCCTGACTCCCGCATCTGACAGCTCACAACCACCTGTAACTCCAGCTCTGGGGGATCTGACAGCCTCTTCTGGCCTCTGAGGGCACCAGCATATACACACATAAATTTTAAAATGAAAGTAAATCTTTTAAAAGGGAGAAAGGAAGGAAGGAAGGAAGGAAGGAAGGAAGGAAGGAAGGAAGGAAGGAAGGAAGGAANAATGAAAGTAAATCTTTTAAAAGGGAGAAAGGAAGGAAGGAAGGAAGGAAGGAAGGAAGGAAGGAAGGAAGGAAGGAAGGAAGGAAAGAAAGAAAGAAAGAAAGAAAGAAAGAAAGAAAGAAAGAAAGAAAGAAAGAAAGAAAGAAAGTTGGTTCTAAGCCAGGCATGAAGGCACAGCCTCTAACTCTACCACTTGGAAGATAGAGGCGAGAAGCCCAGGAGTTCACGGCCAACTTCAGCTACAGAGTGAGTTCAAAGCCAGTATGTGCTAAGTGAGACTGTCTCAAAGAAGAGGAGGAAAAGAGAAAGAAAAGAATCCTGCTGAAATTTGGAGTGTAGTAGGCAAGATATAGCAAAACATGGGATTGTTGTTAGACAGTCTTATAGCCATGGCTGCTCTTTTCCTCCTCCATCCCATAATCAGCACCTCACATCCCCAATTCAGAAGCAGAATGGATGTTCTACAGAGGAAATGTGGAAAAGAGACAAAGTGAGTACCTCTTACCCTTCTGTTAAATGGCAGACTCTAGGTGCAGTGTGGAACACAGCAGACCTGCTCTCTGTCCCCATGGAGGGAACATTAACAACTGGAGACAGGAAGTGCTAAGGGCATAGGGAAGATGGGAAAGGAAGAAAAAAGAAAACAGGAAAGCGCCAAAGATGTGAAGTTTCAATGATTGATGAAATAATTCCACACTTGCTAATATCTGCTGCCTTAGTTAATATTGCTAAGGGCTCTAAAGAGATGTTCCAGTGGGTAAGAGCACTGGTTGCTCTTCCAGAGGACTGGGGTTCAATTCCCAGCAACCTCATGACCGCTCACCCCTGTCTGTAACTCCAGTCCCAGGGAATCTGATGTCACTTCTGGCCTTCACAGGCACTGCATGTACATGGTGCACAGACATATATACATACAGGCAACATTGGCACACATGAAAATAAAGGTTAATGTTCTTAAGAAATGACTCTAAATCTAACCATCTGCTCCCACATCAAGTATGCATACATGCCGCAATGGTTTCACCACCACCACCCGATTTGTGCATACACATCCCATAGTAACCTGGCAATGTAGGTCTCATGATTTCCCACAGGTGATAAAAAGGGACACTTGATTCAAAGCAGTGACCAGTGACCTAGATCTAAGGATAAATAGAGCTGAAGGCCTAAGTTCCTCCAAGCCGCAGTCTTGCTAATGAAGTTATTATACCTGCTCTAACCACGTTAGATATTCTTCTTTTTAAGGTTTGACGAGAGCCGTTTGTAGCAGAGTCAATAGCCAAGAGCTCACATCATTACTCCGTCACATGGATTACTCACCGCGGCTGCTCAAAACAGAGTCCTGAAATGCTTAAGATTTCTGATGCAAATCAAAATCTCATCATCACTGTCATCGCTAAATTAAATGACAGGATAATAACATTACATTAAAACCGTTCTTCTCTTGATGAGTACCTTTTTCAGAAGTGAACCTTTTAGATGTATATTTTTTTCATCAGTACTATAAATGCATGTAGAATCAGGGATAAAAATAGCATTGAAAAGAGGAGGAGTGGGATGTTTTCAAATTGTTGGTGAGTCTCCTGAATCTCAACTGTATTTGACAGTGCAGTGCTGGGGAGCAGAAGAGCCTTGGCTGATTTATTGACGGTTTTAGAAGCACACAGAGAGGCTCACGGGCTCATCTTGGTCTTTATTGAAACCACTGTGCATTCTGGCCTTAGTTCACATCATCCCGCTGTAAACAACCTGTTAGTAGCCTGGAGGAATTGGCACTGTTCTGTCTCTCTCTTCTGATATAATATGGTGCTCATTTCACATATATCAAGCCTACTAATAAATACAATCTTATAATCTCCTCAAACAGCATAGATTCTCAGCTGATTTCCATTGGAAGCCTAGTTGGCCTTTCTTTCCTACAGAAAGCAGATTCACTTCTGTGGTCCTATCTGCCGTCCTTGGCCCCTTCTTTGTGGTCAAGCAATCAGACGTCCTCTTGCTTGGCCCTATGTTTGAAACTCCTACCATTTTGAAACCAGTCATTTCTTTCCATCCTTCAGAAATTTTATTTCCTCAAATCTTGCCTTTGAAATTATGAAAATATTTACCTAGAACAAACGTCGTAATTTTTGCCTTGAGTAATACTGTCACCGTTGGCCATACCATTATGGTAAAGATCATGCTTAGCTTTTTGGTTATGGTGAAGATCGTGCTTAGCTTCTTGGTTATGGTGAAGATTGTGCTTAGCTTCTTGGCTATGGTGAAGACCATGCTTAGCTTCTTGGCTATGGTGAAGACCATGCTTAGCTTCTTGGTTATGGTGAAGATGGTGCTTAGCTTCTTGGCTATGGTGAAGACCATGCTTAGCTTCTTGAGATGCCAGTGGAAATGGAAACAAGAGCAACTAGGAGCTGATAATAATTAAATCTGACTGATGAGTGACTAGGATAAGGGGTGTACTTATCATTGATACGTTGCATAATAAAAGTTAAAGCCTAAACTTAGTACTTCAGGCTCCGTTGTTTTAAGTATGTGTTCTTTTTTACATAGTGCGTGAAATGGCAATGGTATGCAGGAGATGGAATCAAAGTCTGTTCCCACCCCACCCTCAAGTAAACAAAGAGGATTGTTTCAGCCTAGGGAATTGCTGCTTCCCTCTCCCGGTTAGGTCCTACACTTGACTACTCACTAGCATTGTGTATACCTCCTGCTTAAAGTGCCGGAGAAGCCCAGACACTTGACTTCGCTCCACCAGCTGAGTCCCACTGTGAATAGCACTTGGGTTTGGTGTGAGCCGGGGACTGTCCAATGCATGCAGACAACAGCTGTCCTTTGCAGTGCTGCTACAGCAGTGGCTGTGGAGAGAGGAGAGGCGTTCTCTAAAGAGATGGGTTCTGTCTGTCAGGACCCAAACTGAAAGGAAAGGCTGTCTTCCTGGCAGCTGAGCCTCCTTAAGAGTCATCGAACCCCCGTGGATACCTTTCCGGGCTTCTAAGGCCTGTGTGTCCCCTGATTGCAGTTACCAATGAGCTTTGTTTTCTTCTCTTTAAATGATAATAGTCTTACTTCTCGCTTGCCAAAAACTGGAGAAACCATCCACGGACATAAGTTTTTCATTGGCTTTGGAGGGAAAGGTGCCAACCAGTGCGTCCAAGCTGCTCGGCTTGGAGCGAAGGCGTCCATAGTCTGCAAGGTAAGCTTGAAACATAGGGGAGGGGCCCAGGGGGGTGGGGCTGGTTCATGCTCATCATTTCTGTTCTCCTTCACCATTGTACAGTGAACACTTCACTGGGGATAGCGGGGTAGGCCTATGCTACCAGCTACCCATGAAACTAATTACAAGTTTAGGGCCAGCCTGAGCCACATAGTGAGGCCCTCTCTAAAGAAATAGTAAAGTTCAGCAATACTTTAATTAGTAATCTGCAGTGTTTTGCAACTTCCACTACTAACCGGTTACAGGACATCATTATTCGAAAGGGAAACTCTTGTCCATTTACACAATTTCTTCCCGTTTCTTCCTCCACCTGGAGCCCCAGAACCACCACGCTCCATTCTACTTCTATGAACCTATCAGTTCTGGAGACTTTATATAAACGGACTGTGTAATATAAGATTTCTGCTTCTGGCTTCTTTCATTGTTTTTGCGTTTTCTCCATTTCGTAGCATGTATCAGCATTACATCCTGGACAGTGGTCAAATAGTACCCTGTCTGTGGGTACACCATCACTTCTCCATCAGTGAGTCCGCCGATGGGCTCCTGGACTTCTTCCACTTTCTGACTGTTTCAGAATAACCTGTGGCTATGCTTGCGTGCCTTGCATTTGTTTGAATACCTGTTTTTAAGTCTTTTGAAAAATCTTAATAAGAGTGATTGGGCTTTCCTATTCTCTGTATGAGTGGATCCTCTGGCAAGTGGCAGTCCTCAAATGACTTGATGCTGTATTCCCTGAACACAGCAAGCTTTAACCAAAGTGTGCAATGCGAGGGGAATTATTAACCTGTGCCCCGGGCGTCTGCAGTCCACCTTCTAAACGGCCTGAGTCTTCCTGTTCCCAGTAGCTGTCACCGCAGCAGCACAGATCCTGGGAGCACAGCCCCTCACCACCAAGCCGTCATCTACTGCCATATTGTAATGGCGGCGGTGGGATGTAGGCTTTAATAGCCACACATAGCAAATACCTTGGCAGACTTCTGTTTTCGGTGATATAAAGTATGTAACAGTCAGTAATCCTACTGAAATAACTTGGAAATAATTGTGTTTGGCTGTCAGAAGTTTCGAATTTTAGATATTTCATATCATTTGAAAGTGGTAACATTGCTATTGTGAGAAGGTGAAGATGCATCCGCGGGAAGCTCACAGCAGCTGCAGTCTGGGGTTTCCACTAATTACCTATAGTTTAAGGACAGAAAGGGAAAGAACACAAGACCCAGGCCCATGGGTTCTGTTAAAGCCACTCTGCTATCTAATTGGGAGTGATGGCCCAGAAAGCCAGGCCTGAGAAAGTCAGGATGGTGAGTTTAAATACGGGGAAAGTTAGGTTTAGTCTGCACAGCAGATGATAAGAAAAGAACAAAGAAACTTAGAAAAGATGTCTCTTGATTTTCAAAAAAAAAATGTGCAGAAATGTCATTTCCATTTCCACACAGCACTCTCCTCTCCATAGGAGCCTTTCTGTGATGGGTAGGCTATGCAATTATCACTTCATCTGCTAATGAGCTGGGCTTCATTTCTGATCCATGACCAGCACATCATTCTCATGGCTGTTTGGTCAGAAACATCACAGGAAACAAAGGGTTCCAAATGTGAACCCCTCTGCTCTGAAGATTTGGTCCCTACGGATTTAAAATAGTAATATAGCAATCAGGACATAATTATAATTCTAGAAATGGTGGCATTCTGAGAGAGGGCTTACAAAAAACTTTACACCTGACTTATCCCATGCTTGATTGATGAGATCTAGGTAATGGCCCAGGGATGCTCACAGAGGGGGACTCAGGAACTGGGAAGAGCATGTGATTTCCTGGATGGCCAGAGCTGGACACAGAATTGGTATGGGAAGGTAGGCATCCAAAGTGACTGTCCTGGAACAAGGGGGTTTCCCTAGACCTGGGACTGTAAAAGACACGGAGCACCTCCCCTCTTGGAAGCTTTATGCAAACTACTGGTGTAGCCTAAAGTCAAGATTGCATGTGTCCTGGGATCTCACCCTACACTAAGATTTGGAGATTTTATTTTAGGTCTGTGGAATTTGAGGCAAAGATAGAAAAACAAAATAGAAATCATTGAGTTGTAGAACTGAACTTGGGGGTGAACCGTGACACCATGTGAGGAGAGGGGAGAGGAGCAGGCGGGAACTGTGCTCCAGTTGGGAGGGCGGTTGTTTCACCTTGGCCTGTTCGCCAAGGCGCGTGCCAGCACCTGAGTGCTTCCGGATCATCTCCCATGTGCTTCCGGTCATCCCCTGTTTGTTCCACACGGCTTAGTCTAGGTGTTCACACAGTGAAACATAAGAAAACAGGCTTCAAGCAAATCCCACCTAGGCAGAGATTTATTTGAATACTTAAATTAAGAAAGCTGCCGAAAACAAAATAAGAAACTTAAATTAAGAAAGCTGTGTGATAGTCTTAGTCTTCTTGTTTTATTTATTGATTTACTTACCTACTTTTATTGTTTTGGTGTTGGGGAAGGAATACAGTCTTACAAATGTAAATGCCTTCTGCCTCTGAACATCACCGCTAGTATGAAGCCTTTTTATTAACTGATTAATAAGGGGTTTCTCTTTGTAACCCATATTAGCCTCCAGATCATAATCCTCCTGCCTCAATTCCTGATGCTGGGATTATATGTATGTACCTCTTAGAATTCTTTTTTTTGGGGGGGGGGTGTCAAGATATGGTTTCTCTGTGTAGCCCTGGCTGTCCTAGAACTCACTCTGTAGATCACTCTGGCCTCGAACTCTCTCAGAGATTCATCTGCTCCTGTCTCCCAAGTGCCAGGATTAATAGACTTTTATAGCAGAAGTTATCCATCTTCATTGTAGTTTTCCACTGTGGAGTATTGTGCTGTGTTGCATCTTTCTTTTCGGTTGTGTGAGACAGGGTTTCATACAGCCCACACTGGCCTTGAACTTGCTTACAGTGTAGAAAGTCCTTCATTCCTCCTGCCTTTGCCTCTGTAAAGCTGGGGTTACAGATGTGCCCCAGCACCCACAATTTGCAGTATATGTTTGTTAGGCAAGTTAACACACTTGTTTTCTAGCAGTTTCTGAAAGATGACAAATTCCAAATCCAAACCAAAATCGTTATAATAATCAAGATTAAAATGAACAGATGGAGCAAAAGAAAATCTGGTAGTGAATCCGCTGTCGTTCTCCAAGCAACGCTACCTTATGTATGCTGCACCTCAGCACACTAGATGCCAGGCTCTCCTAGGAAGCTCGGTGGCCCAGGAGAAACCAGGAAGGAGAGTTATCTGTAAAGATAACTGTGACAAAACATTACGCAAGAGTTACATCAGTGTTCATAGTGACGGATACATACTGAAGCACTCTAAGCAGTTAAGAATCACGTGTTTGGCATTCAGCTGAGTCGTGTGCTAAGGCTAAAGTTCAACGATAATTGGGGATGGTATTTTTGAAAATGAAAGCCTTCATCCCAAGGCAAAGAGCCTGCCAGAAGCTCTCTATAGACTTCGCCTGATTTCTGTAAATGTTTCTTCCACTTCTCCACTGAAGCCAAATATTCAAGGTAAGACATTCCTTCTAAGCATCAAACACTGGTGAATGTCTGCCATCCCGGCGCTCTGGAGGCTAACACAGAAGAACCAGCACCCGTGCGAAGCTACCCTACTGAGTCCCCGTGCAGTGTGACAAGCATGTGGATCTGATCTCAATATATAGAACCCGTGTTTATTAAAAACAAAAGCAACCAGGTGGTGGTGGTGCATGCCTTTAATACCAGCAGAGGCTGGCGCAGCTCTGTGAGTTCAAGGCCAGCCTGGTCGACAGAGAAAGTTCCAAGACTGGCTCCATAGCTACTGAGAAACCCTGTCTCAAGAAGTGGATGGGGGGGGGGGGTAAGGTGGACAGAATGGGAGGAAGGGAGGGAGTGAGAACTGGGATTGGTATGTAAAATGAAAAAAGATAATTTGTTTTCTTTTTAAAAAATAAAAATTACCAGACGTTCTGGTGTTCATCCCCACACTGGAGAGGCTAACTAAGGCCAAGACAGAAGGAGCCATGGGACTCACTAGCCAGCCAACCTAGCCAAATTGGAAAGTTCTAGGCCAGTAAGAGACAGTGCCACAAACAACATGAATACTGTCCCAAAAGGACGACACCTAAAGTTGACCTCTGGCCTTCACGTGCATGCACACAGCATGCATACACGTGTGTGTCCTCATGCGCGCACACACTCACAAAGGGAGATAAAGAACAAACATCAAACATTGACAACACGAACCATGTTAAATAAAGAGCTCAAGATGCAGGGGCCCACTGAGAGCCCAGAGCTGTGTTATGTGCAGATGTAAGGAGACCACAAGCAGACATGGACCCCAGGGACCAAGCCAGGAACCAGCACACTAGGGTGGCCTAAAGAGATTGTATGAGTTTGCTTCCTAAAATGTAAAACTCACTCACTCCTAATGTGGGTAATCTCTGTTAGAAAGGTCAGGCAGGAAGTCCAGTAACAAAGGGCACAGCAGGTTAGGACAATGCCACTCAAAAGTCTACTCCCCAGGTCAGTGCCATGCTCAGTCTGTCCCCAGTCTAGACAGTACAGAAACCAGAAGTAAACAGAATGATTTATAGCAACTTAAGGCTAGATTTTTACAGCCACTGAATTTAATAGCAATAATAAATGAGACTTTGTATCTTATGATACTCTTTTTGCTTTTATTGCATTGTTTTTCTGTTTTACAAATTGTTAATCTGTACTGTGTGTAAACAAGGAAAACAGTAAGTGTGGGGTTGAGGGGCTTCAAGTCAGAGAGCTTGAAGAACAGTGCTTGAGAATACCTTCATAACAAGAAGACCCTTTCTGTGCAAGTTCACTGGGTCCTGAGAATTGCCCTGGCTTACTTCTTTGTTGAAGCTGCCTTTGACTGCCTCCTCTCTGCTGGAACAGGCTGCACAGACAGACTGCCTCAGATCATGTGCAGATACAGGAACAGCCCTCAAGACAAGAGCCCTGCTATAACAAAGCCTTGTCAGCACCAAGCCTTGTCTGCAGCCACAACAGAATACTCCAGTGCTCATGGTCACATCCCTTCAGGAATAAGATAGGTCCAAGAAAATAAACTGGAGGGTAACTGAAATGATGTGACACTAATAGGGCTTTGGGAAGGACAATATATTTCAACCTAGCATAACTCCAAGTTTTAGGGAGCCCCAGTGGACAAATATGGAGTTGCAAACAGTGTACGATGGCATTGAATTATGGCAGTGATGAGGAATCTGTGTAGGAGGTCTGGAAGTGAGTGGACTAATGGGAGCCAAAAGAAGGAAGGTAGACGTAAGTGGTGCTTGAAAAACAGGTACAATCTGAGTAGGTGGAAGAGAGAAGAATGGACTCCTAAGTTCTCAGAAGTAAAGGCAAGGAAATAAACACGAGCATATTGTGCGCACACTGTGTTCTAACGCAGTCAAGTGACGAGGTCAAGTTAATAATGACTGTCTACTCACAGCTCCGAAAATAAAATCTAATTATTTCTGGCCAAAAGTGAATTTTAGAAAGTTAGAAACAAAAAAACAAGGGGAACAAACCTGCAGTACTTCTAACTGAGCTGGGTCCAGGAAACGCAAGCCAAAGAAATCTCTGCTGCTCTATTCTATCTGGTGGCCTGATGCCTCTACAGGCCATGCGTCCCCATCTCCACTCAACTGGTCTCCCTCCAGAGCATGCCAGGGGATGTGTTCTCACCTTCATCTCCATCTCCTCAGCACACACAAGGCTTTATGGTCCTCTCCCAGCCCTAGATTCTTGCACTTGGACCACACACTCTAGTCACCTGCCCGTGCAGAGCCATCGGCAGAGTGTGGTTTAACTGGAAGTATGACCAGACCAGCGCACTGGGATGTTCAAAGTCCTTGGGAGATAGTCATGTGCAGCCAATGTTGAGAACCATTGGTTTCCTGCCTGCCAGGGAGAACTCACACCAGTTCCACCCTCCAGCCTGGCTCAGATGGAACAATTTGAGGCAAAATGCAAAGAATTTTAATTAGCTTGATAATGGCAGAAATAAGACTCCAAGTTCTCTGACTCCCATATGCACCATTTGCCTCCTGGCCAAGATGCTTACATTTAAATTTTTCTTGTCAATTTGATGGCCAAAGTGTGACTGGGAAGCAGAAACCTCCCGATATTCCTTTGTCTTTATTAGGCCCGTCAGCATTTTCTACCTGCTTCCCTTGTGAGGATCCCATTTGTCTTATTGTGCTCTTTCGGGTCCGTTCATTGAGCCCTCAGTGGCAAGAAATAAACAAAAACCTTTCCTAAGGGTCTACTGTAACTTCTTAATAATTTCTAATAACTTCGGTTTGAGCCAGAAAAAAAAAAAGGAAAAGGATTAGGAAGTGTATACTTCTTGTAACACTGGAGGGGGGAGGGGACAAGTAGGTCTCAGTAGGTAACCCAGGAAGTCCTTAAATTTGTCCTTCCTCCAGCCTCCACCTGCTGAGTACTCAGCAGGCTCCACTGTGCCCAGATCTCAAGCTTATTTTAACTATTTCTTTAATTTGTTGAGATTATAATTATACCCCTTTTCCTCCCTCTAAGCCTTCCCATAAGCCCCTCCTTGCTCGCTTTGAAATTCATGACCTTTTCTCGTTCTTACATACATGTATGTGTGTGTTTATATAGCCATGAATTCATAAATACAGTCTGCCCAATTTGTATACTGTCTCTGTGTGTATCATCTTTCAGGGCTGACCGTTTGGCACTGGATAACCAGTTGGTGTGCTCTTCCCTGGGAAAGACTCCTCTTCTCAATAGTGGCCATAGTTCTCCGTGTAGGACTGAGGCCCTGTGGCCTTTTCCCAGCCACGTTAGCATGTGATCTTAACCTTTGTCAAAGAAAGTCCAGAGATATAAATGAATGATAAATGCTTACAAGGTTTGAAGGTGAAGAATTACAAAAGAAATATTTCAAAAAAAAAAAAAAAAAAAAAAAAAAAAGCATCCCCTGGGCCATGTATGCAACTCTCACGCAGTTTTGCCTTCAATAAACCGATACTGGGGTGGAGAGAGCCCAGCAGTGAGAGAGAGCACTGACTGCTCTCGCAGAGGACCCAAGTTCAGTTCCCAACACCCACCAGGCCACTGGCAACCATTTGTGACTCCTGCCCTAAGAGATCTGAAGCTTTCTTCTGGTCCCCTCGGGCACTAGCACGCAGGTGGTACTCAGGCGTACACGCTTCCTGCGTTAGGTGAGACGGAAGTGAAACAGGGTTACAGAACATCCTTTGGGCTGAAATCAAGTCTAGCATCTTACATTAAGATTAATGAGTTAGTGCTTATGAAGTACCATGCAGATATGCCCTTTTAAAATGCTAAATATCCTAAAATCTACATTGTAACATTTTACTAAATGTAAAAGATCTAATGTTCATCATCTCTTTGGTACAGGTTGGCAAAGATTCTTTTGGCAATGATTACATAGAAAACTTAAAACAGAATCACATTTCTACAGGTAAAATTTCACCTATTTTAAACATTTTTTTTAATATTTATTTATTATTATGTATACAATATTCTGTCTGTGTGTATGCCTGAAGGCCAGAAGAGGGCATCAGACCCCATTACAGATGGTTGTGAGCCACCATGTGGTTGCTGGGAATTGAACTCAGGACCTTTGGAAGAGCAGGCGGTGCTCTTAACCTCTGAGCCATCTCTCCAGCCCTATTTTAAACATTTTTAACTGCTGAGCTATCTCTCTAGTCCTATGTTTATAACTTTCTTTAGGAATTTAATCTTATTTTGGTTTGGTTTTACTTTTCTGAGAAAGGGTCATAGTGTATAGCCTTGGCTGAGCTGGTGTTCACTATGTAGCCTATACTGGCCTCGAACTCAAGGCAGTCCTCCTGCCTCAACCTCCTGAGTGCAAAGATTACAGACATGTGGCACCACACCTGACTTACTGTTTATAACTTTCTTCTGCAATCTTAATGTTGGGAAAACTGAAAGCTAAGAATCCCCTGGTGGCCCGAGAAGCCACGTGCCACTTTGTCTAATTCTTTCATGTGCATTCTTCCAGACGGGAATGAAATCCTAGGAGGTCACAGATCTTCATTCAAAGGCCATGAGGGAGGTGACAGGAAAAACAGGTGCTATATTCATAAAGGGTGTTTTAAGAGAGGTCATCGGATGTCATAGCTGACGGCCCTCACAGAAGCTGTCAAGGGTGAAAATACAAATCACAGAAGGAAAATCAAAGACCAGCAAGGCTCTGGGGTTTTTCCATAGGACCCAGCTAGTCGGGGCTGTAGCCAGGACTGGACGCAGGTCTTCTGTCTCCAGTTCAGAGCTCTCTGCTGCTACCGGAGACTGCCTGGTGAACATATATCTCCATGTCAGACCACAGTCCACGGTGAAATACAAAGCTTATGAAAATGAAGAAAGTCAAACAAGTTCATTTTTTAAACATTTAACCTTTTGTTTTTTGTCTCAAGTCTGTCATGTTTTTTTACAGTGAGGAAAAGAAATATGTTGTTCTTAAAAAATGCATATGTATACAACTGTGCACGGTGTTAAGGAATAGTAAGTGTGGGTAGTTTGATGGGTCGTTACTAATGCAAAGAAATGGTGCTACTAACCGTAAAGATGCCGGGTTTCCTCATTGTATAGGTGATGGGTATAAATTAGCACTAATTACTTATTTTTTTAAACTCATTCCAGATGGTTAAAGGTTAAAAAGTGTTTCCAAGAATTAGTGTCACACTGAAATTGTTCAAATAAATTATCCATGCCAGGCTGTATATTATGTGATTGTAATTTTCTTCCTTTTCTTGTAGAATTTACATATCAGACCAGAGATGCTGCAACAGGCACTGCTTCTATAATTGTCAATAATGAAGGTATGTGCCTCACGTGCCAGTGTCACCGCCTGGAACAGACAGCTCACTTCCAGAACTAGGTTGGAAGCAACAGTTGTTCCCTAGTCCTTCTGGCCTCTTAGCACACCCGCTGCTCCATGACCTTGAGGTGTGGCTGTTCCAATCCAAATAAAAACATTTCCCTTAAATTATGTTCCCCACCTTGATCATATGTAAAATACTCCATCTAGTAGATAAGAAGCATATATAGAGATACTTCCAAATATGATCTTTGTCCTGTCATGCCCCCTTTACCCTTCACGGGAGCTTGGAACTGATATGTGTACCTCAGAACAGTCAAGTACTTCCCTGTCATTTCCACTAAGTAAATAAATGTAAATGGGTGCAAAACAAAGTCTGATGAATCATATTTATAATTTACTGAGCAAATGGCAGCAAGCAATTACTTCTAACTTATCATTAGTATTCAGTTTTGTCTTTAAGCAGCAATCAAACCTCAAAAGTCAATGTACATAGTTCTGCCATAGTTAGAACGTTTCTCTTTAAAAGCAGGAACCACAGCTAGGCATGGTGGCAGATCTCTGTGGATTTGAGGCCAGCCAGGGCTACATAGTGAGACCCTGTCTCAAACAAATAAACAAAACCCAGCAATGACTTTCAAATTGAGATTTCATAATCTACCAACTGTTCTAAGTGTAAAAATATCTAGATTGAGTTTTTTATTTTAAATTAAGGTCTATATTTAGAAAGACAAGGCATCCCTGGAGTATGTAATAGAACCTAGTGCATTGTGGGATATGTTAGGATCTGTTACAAGGTCTGATTTATATACAGTGGTTCTCCCTTATCCTTAGAGCTGGGGTTCTCAACCTTCCTAAAGCTGCAACCCTTTAATATAGTTCCTCATGTTGTGGTGACCCCAACCATAAAATTATTTTATTTATACCTCATAACTGTAATTTTGCTGTGTTATGAATTGTAATATCTGATATGCGATCCCAAAAGGGTTGACCCCACAGGTTGAGATCCATTGCCATTAAGGAATACATTTTAAGACCGCCGAGAATCCTGATCTCTCTATGTTTTTTTCTTGTATGTATATCCCTATAGTAAAGTTTAGTTTATAAATTAGAGACTGTAAGCGATTTACAATAGTAATAATAAAATAGAATGTTTATAACAATAACGAATGTATGTCAGTGTAATCTGTCTGAGGAGATCTTATTGTTCTGCAGTTGGCTTTCACGTGAGGATGTGAGGTGACATGACACCTACATGATGAAAGCAAGTGAGGCGAATGACACAGATGTGCTGCTGTAGCATTGTGCTGCTGTGCAGAGCTTAGAGTAAACACAAGAACTGCACTATCTAAGCAGCCCGTCTGATAATCAAGATGGCTATTTAAATGGTTACCTAGTAGGGAGTGCATACACAGGCAGTGTCTACATGCTAGGGTAGGGAGTGCATACACAGGCAGTGTCTACATGCTAGGGTAGGGAGTGCATACACAGGCAGTGTCTACATGGTATGTTGGACAAAGAGATGACTCACAGCCCAGGTGAGACAGAATCAGATGGAGTGAAATTGCATCATGCTATCCAAAGAGGCATGCAATTTGAGACATGTTAAATTTTTCATTTCAGGAATCATTCGTTCAATATTTCCACATAATATCAATAATATTTTCCACTTAGCATATTGACTACATATATACTTTTTTAAGAGGGAAGTTATTTGTAGCCTAGGCTCACTTTGAACTCAGTGACATCCTGTACAGCCTTCTGAGTGCTGGGATTTCAGGCAGCTGGTTTGTTTCTTTCGGGGTTGGTTTCTTTGTTTTTTTTTTTTTTTTTTTTTTCTTTGAGACGAAGGTGTCATATACTTCAGGATGGCTTTGAACTTCTGATTCTCTTGCCTACATCTTTCAGGTAGTGGGATCACAGGCATGTTTCACCGTACCCAATTTATGCAGTGCTAAATCTGGGCTTCATGCAAGCTAGGCAAGCACTGGACCAACTTGAGCCTCATCTTCAGCTTCTGATAGTATACTTCTGCATGACCATTTTAGGTCGTGATCCAGCGTTTTCATCTCAACTTAAGCAGTGCTAAAATTGCAGTAGTAAAGACACGAGGTTAAGTTCTCATTATGACCATAAACGCACATTCGTTACATTAAGCTATGTCATCAATAATGATTTTTGCCAAAAGCAGGTTGTTCCTCATCTTAAACTTCATTTTCTAGAAATGACTTCAGTTTTTCCTTCTTCCTTTCATATGAACCAAAATCTTCATTTTCAATTCAAAATTTAGCAGTATATATGAACTCCTGTTATGGTAAGCCTGGTTTGTAATGAGGTAATATCCTAGGATGTAGACTGTGCAGGACACGGCAGCACAAGTCTGTTATCCAAGCACTCTGAGACTCACACAGGAAGATTACAAGGAGCTCAAGGCCAGCCTAGACTACAGAGAGAAACAGTCTAAGAATAAATATGGAGAAGTGGAACAATCAGCTCCTTCAAATGAAGGGGCAAGAGTGTCAGACAAAGTGATGAGCGTTATTTTGGCACGTTAAATTTAAGGCATGATTGAGCTCGTCACATGTCTGTTTTGGACAGCTTTGGTCTTAGGCTTGTCCTTCAGCCACGAAAGTCCGTCTAGAAAGGCATAGTGCATTACGCTACAGTTCACTCCAGCAGAGGAGTGAGGTCATTGCAAGGGAAAAGACGGAGAGATGCAGTCTTTCAGCACATGGACTCTTTGCATTTTTCCAAGACTGAGGTTGAGCCTGTGCAGAGCCATCCCCGCTTTATTGAGTGTTCCTTGTAGCCAACAAACACATGTGGTAAGATGATAGGCTAAGGACCGGTCTGTGTGGAGAGGCAGTTTTAGGTCATGTCTATACACGATCTGCACAAGCAGCCTGCAGCACTGAAAAGTGCCTGCTCCAACTCATTCCTTTAGAGCTGTGCTGTCCAATGGAAATAAAATGCAAGCCACAGGCAGTTTTTAAATCGTCCAGGAACCGTATTTTTAAAAGAAAAAAGAGAAATAGGTAAATTTAATTTTGACAATATATGTTAACCCAATATATCCAAAATATTATCATTTCAACATGTAGTTGAATTTATTTTAAAATTAAAAACTTTTCAGCATGCTTTTACAAAATTGGATTAGTCAGAGAGATGGCTCAGCAGGTGAAGATGCTTGCTGCCAAGCTGCCAACGGGAGCTGCATCCTTAGACCCGTGTGGTAGAAGGAGAAAGGCAGCTCCCATGGTTGTCCTGACCTCTACTGTGTTCTGTAACACACAGTACCCCCAATACCCATGTGTGTGCGCACACACACACACACACACACACACACACAGTCACAAATAAATAAATGTTTAAAAAGAGTGAGACATGTGACTCCTGTTTTTTGCACTACACTTGAAACCAAAGTGTTTTCTATCCAAAGTGCAGTTCAGTTCACACCAGCAATATTTCAAGTGTCAGTGGCACATGTACTGTTGTGAATCCCACGCTGGACAGCACACCTCTTAAGAGTTCATTTTTCAGGTGCTGGCGAGAGAGTTCAGTCACCACAGTACTTTAGAAGACCGGAGTTCAATTCCCAAAACTCATATTGAAGAAGAATTTAAAAAAAAAATCTGGGCATGAGAGCACATGATTGCAATCCCAGCTCTGATGCCTGGGGCTCACTTAGTCTACTTGACAAACTCCAGGCCAGTCAAAGACCCTGTCTCAAAAGATAAGCTTTCTTTAAAGGGCAGCTCGTGAAGAACAACATTTGTTTCTCCTCTGCCCTTCCCACACACTCGCGTGAGCGCACACACATATGCACACACACACACACACACACACACACACACACACACCGTTTGTCTGCAGATAAGGAGCATCACACCCCCTCCTGTGTGGGTGTGTATAAGGATTATAGAGAGTGTGTCCAGGTGCTAGGAGTGTATCAGATCCTTGGCTGTATTCTTGTTTGATCTCTACAGTACAGGCCAAATGAAGTTAGAGATTGCCTATCTCATATAATTTCTGTCTTTTAGATATAAAAAATGTGTTCAGAGTAACAAGGTCACTTTTGGGAAAACACGGCACACACATGAACTGTTCATATACAGCAGAGCATTTGTTTAGAGCATTCTGCAGGGTTATTCCTACCTATATTCATCTCTATGGAACCCATCGTTTAGAGTCCACAATCTTTACCGTATGCATGTCATTTCACATAAAAGAAATTATCAAAGTAGGTTACATATAATTTCTCAACTATTATTCTTTATATGTAAGAATATCAGTAAGGAAAAAGAGCTTAAGATTTTCTTCAAGGTGATCATTGGGCAGGAGAGATGGCTCAGCAGGCAGATCCCTGGAGACATGAGTTTTGTTCCTGAAACCACATGGTAGGAGGAAGGAACTGAATCCTATGACATTCACATGCATGCCCATAGCATGCAGGCACACACTCTCACAAAATAAATAAATCCATGTAAAATGATTAAGTTCTCATAGTAAATCAGGTATAGTGGTTTGTACCCATAGTCCCACCTACGCGGGAAGGTGCGGCAGGAGCTCTTAAGCCCAGATGCTCAAGGCCATCCTGGAAAACATAGCTAGATCCTATCTCCTTTAAAAAGAAAAAAATAGAATATTATGAATCTCACAGAAATAGTGCCAAAAAATACATTTGGAACATAATAACTAAACCTGAATGTCCTGGAAATGTTAAGATTAACTCTTCTGACGCGTTCCGTATAATGCCTTCAGAGGACTGCTCTACAGTATAACATATCACTGCTTGGCTTGGCTTGCTTTGGTATAAATATGTAGAATTTCTTTATAGGCCAGAATATCATTGTCATAGTGGCTGGAGCGAATCTGCTTTTGAATACTGAAGACTTGCAGAAGGCAGCCAGTGTCATTAGCAGAGCCAGAGTGATGATCTGCCAACTCGAAATAAGCCCAGCAACTTCTCTGGAAGCTCTGACAATGGCCCGCAGCAGTGGAGGTAATTCTACAGATTTGTCACTCTTTCTGTGAGAGCTTTTATCACTGTCTTAATTAAAGTTAACCTTTCAAGATGAGTAAAAGCATTGCTTTGTAGTAAAACATTCGTTCCTCCATCTGTGAGATTCACCGGCTTCTAGTTCTTGATAAGGCTAGAAAAACTCCCAAATAGAGTAAAAACAACATGAGTAGCATATCCGATATCCCTAAATATAAAATCTGGAGTCTACTTAGCAGAAACGACCTAAGGAGCACTGGAGCCCCTGAAGACTGCAGCAAGGTAACAGCCAAGGTGGAAAGGTGTCTCCCACCGCCTGCTGCCGCCGGTCACTGCCCGGTATTTCTGATGCACTGCTCCAGAAGTTAAAGATTCATTCTTAGCCAGGCAGTGTGGCACATGCGTTTAGTCCCAGCACTCGGGAGGAAGAGGCAAGCGGACCTCTGTGAGTCTGATCTACGGAGTAAGTTCCAGGACAGTCAGGGCTACATAGTAAGACCCTGTCTCAAAAAACAAGACAAACAAATAAAAAAAGAAAAACCACTAAAACAAAGATCAATTATTTCTCCTTTTTCTAAAATTCTATCATCTTTTCAGTATACAATAGATTATTTGTATGTAATGGGTGCTGTGTTGCCAGTGTCTATTATCTGAATTTTGTTTTACTTCAACTTTGAACATGTTCAATCCGACCCAGTTAGTCAGCGCTGTATGCTGAGGCCCTCCTCGGGAGTTAGCAAGCCTGGGTTTCTCTCTTCCTCTCTTCACCTCCCAACAAATCCTGCATGAGCATGTTTGTTTTTGGGTTTTTTTTTTTTTTTGGTTTTTTTTTCGAGACAGGGTTTCTCTGTGGTTTTGGAGCCTGTCCTGGAACTAGCTCTGTAGACCAGGCTGGCCTCAAACTCACAGAGATCCGCCTGCCTCTGCCTCCCGAGTGCTGGGATTAAAGGCGTGCGCCACCACTGCCCGGCATGAGCACGTATTTTTAATCTAGGTAGTTTGTTTCTTTTTTTTTCCCTTCATGGCCTAGGAGAGAAAGTATCTCATTTGTACCCTTTGTCAGGTTTGGGGTCTTAGCAAAATTAGCTAATTTTTCGGTACCTGTTTGTAAAAGACAGATAGAAATGTGTCCTGTGGGCTTGGTCTATGAATAGAATGAAATAAGAGATGATGCCAGGCATGATGTCATACTTGAAAGTCCCAATTTTCTTCTCTCCTACCCATTTTTCCCTCTGACTTGGAATTGGAATAGTTTAGTGTGGTGGACACACCTGGAATTACAGCACTCAAGAGGTTGGGGCAGGAAGACCGTGCATTTAAGGTCAGCCTGGGCTACATGGGGGGCTGAAAGCCAGCCTAAGACAGACCCTGAGCCTGAGTCTCAAAAATAATAAGATAATACCTTGATGTATCACCGTCTGCTCAAGACAAAAAGCAGCTGCTGTTATGATTATGTTTGGTTTTGTGGCAATAGAGCTGAAGAGCAAGGAAAGAGATACCTTGATTGAGGGAGCCATTATGGGGCTAGCGAGAGACCTGGATCTAGAGAAATTCCCAGGAATCCAGAAGATGAACCCAGCTTAGCAGTAATGGAGAGGGTGCCTGAACTGGCCTTACCCTGTAGTCAGAATGATGACTACCTTAAATGTCATCATAGAACTTCATCCAACAACTGATGGAAGCAGAGGCAGAGATCCACAGCGGAGCCCTGGGTTGAACTTCCAAAGTCCAGTCGAAGAGAGGGAGGAGCGAGAATATGAGCAAAGGGGTCAAGACCCTGATAGGGATACCCATTGAAACAGCTTACCTGAACTAATGGGAGCCCACTGACTCCAGCCTGACAGCAAGGGAGCCAGCATAGAACCAAACTAGGCCCTCTGAATGTGGGTGAGAGTTGTATGGCTGGGGCAGATTGTGGGGCCACTGGCAGTGAGACTAGAATTTATCCCTACTACTTGTACTGGCTTTTTGGGACCTATTCTCTTTGGAGGGATACCTTGCTCAGCTTAGATAGAGTGGGAGAGCCTTGGTCCTGCCTGAAAGCAATGTACTAGACTTTGGTGACTTCCTATGGGAAGTCTTACCCTCTCTGAGGAGTGGATGGGGAGAGAGTGGAAGGAGGGGAGGAAGAGGGAACTGGGATTGGTACGTAAAATGAGAAAAAGATAGTTTTTTAATAAATAAATTTAAATTTAAAAAAGAAGAGTAAAGTAGAGAGAAAATGGCAATGACCTTCCCTAATAAAACTTCCCAGCAAGATGTGAACTAAAGATGAAGACAATAGCATGGTATGTACAGGAGGTAGGAATCAGGCACCGCAGGGGATCAGGCACTTGGCCATAGGGAACAGAGCGTATGTGTATGGGGTACCTGTGTGTGTGCGTGTATGTTATGTGCATGGTTTCTCCTAAAGCATTTCATGTTCTGTATGACAGTAAGTGGGAAATAAGTCACTGGGGACTGGCTAGATGGTTTAATGGGTATAGACACTGGCCACTAAGCATGACAGCGTGAGATTAATCCCTGGGAACTACATGGCGGAAGGAAAAGCCAGCTCCTGCAGGCTCTTCTCTGAGCTCCACCTGTATACCATGGCGTGTGCGCACAGCCCTCCCCCATAATAAATCAATCAATCCAGTTCCTTCTTTAAAGGAAACTCAATCTCTGAGATGATTTTTGTGGAGAATTTTAAAGTGTTTATACTGATTTAACAAATTTTCCTCTTGGCAAAACAATATACTGTGGCAAATTCTCACTGACATTTACTGTATTTTTAATGGACTCAAAGCTGTCAGAAAGAATTCGAAGCCAAAATTCATTTGGTTCCATCTTCTCAAAGTGTCACAGATGAGTCCAATGCTCATGGCGAGCAGTCTCCGGAGCTGGAGGTAGCCAAGCTGTAGACTGCTTCCTAGCACGCACGAATCGCTCTTGGATCCCCGAGCGTGGCAGTGCACACCTGTCAGCCCAGAACCTGGGAGGTGGTGGCAAGAGGATCAGGAGTTCCAGGGCAGGTCAATGAGATGGGTCACTGAGGGCCCTGTCTCGTGACCTGAGTTCTGTCTCCAGGACCCACACAGTAGAAGCAAATATACCCCACAGTCGTCCTCCGACCTCCACGTGTGCTCTGTTGTAAGAGTGTGCAGGTGTGTCCATGAGTGCACACAATAAAGGAATAAATGTGACTTTTGAAAATATTCTTTTAAGTTCGGGTCATCCTCAACCACGTCGCAAGTTAAGGATCAGCTTGAGCTAACATGAGACCCATCTCAAATACAAAGCCCAAATGAGCCTTGTACTCATACTAAGCAGGTAAAGTGGACACTGTGGGCCACTCTGCTCGCCTGCCTGATGTTTTCACGGGAAGAAAGCACCCTGTGACTCTGTGTACCCAAATTCCAGCCTCGCTACTCTTGTACTTTGGAGCCACTGTTCATAAAATAAGGGTTCCCTGAATACAAGCACTTCCATACCTGAACAGTCCACCTATGTGGCTAACAATAGAGGCTGTATATACCCGGTGATAGGATGATTGACATCCCGGGGGCAGGGCTGGGTCAGGATGACATGAGGATGGACTACATGGCTCAGAATGGTGTGAAACTTATGAATTGTAATGTCTGAGGTTTTCCATTTAATATTTCTGGCCTTGTTGATGTTGCCCTTGTATAACTGAATCCGTGTAGAGTCAAAGCATGATAAAGGCAGCTACTCCATAATAAGACTAGAAGTGCTAGTAGCTTGAGCTTACGTGTAGTTTACAGTTTGTAAGTTAGAAAGCTCTTTTTAATATTTTGATTCTAGGAAACCCTACAAGCTGAGCATGCTGGTGCCTGCTTAGAATGCTAACATTTGGGAGACTGAGGCAAGAGAATCAAAATTCCAACGTTATCTTCAGCTACATATTCTCTCAGATTAAAAGTGAAGGAGCTGGGACTCAGGAGGTTAAATACTTAGCTCAAGCAACCTCCCGCTTCTATTTTTAATAACTTATTTATTTTCATTTTATTTGCATCAGTCTTTTGCCTGCAAATATGTGTGAGGATGTCAGACCTAGAGCTAGACAGTTGTGAGCTCCACGTGGGTGCTGGGAATTGAACCCGGGTCCTCTGGAAGAGCAATCAATGCTCTTAACCACTGAACCATCTCTTGTATTTCTTGTGCACTTTTTTTATTGTTTTTATTGAGCTAAACATTTGATGTGGGAGTGTCATATATCAATCTGTTGATTTCATTGGTTAAGCAATAAAGAAACTGCTTGGCCCTGTAGGTTAAAACATAGGTGGGAAGAGTAAACAGAATGGAATGCTGGGAGGAAGAGGAAGTGAGCTCAGACTCGACAGCTCTGCTCTCCGGAGCAGAGACGCCAGGCTCCGCTCTCCTAGGCAGCTCCGACCCAGGATGGACATAGGCTAGAATCTTCCCGGTAAGCACACCTTGGGGTGCTACAAACAATTATTAGAAATGGGCTAGTCCAGGTGCGAGAATTAGCCTAGAAGAGGCTAGATAGAAATGAGCCAAGCAGTGCTTAAATGAATACAGTTTGTGTGTTGTTATTTCGGGGCATAAGCTAGCAGGCGGCCGGGGTGCTGGGGACACAGCCCCGCCGCTCCGCCGGGGTGCTAGGGACGCAGTCCCGCAGCTCATATTTCAACAAATGGCGCCCAACTGCTTCCACATAAAGCCTGAGACAGCTTGGGAAGTAATTCTAGAACAAAATGACAGCTTTGAGCATGGATTCTTGGTAGCAGCACTCTCTCTGGTCTACTCTGCTTGGCAAGCAAGCGCTGTCATCTAAGAGAGGCTTCCTGACTCAGCTTTAGCTGCAAAACCCTGCGGCTCATTAAGAGGTCCTGCCATGAAACACTTAAACGATGTTGACAAAAAGCTGAACGCATGCTTTTTGGTTTTCAGCTGTAGCAGGGAAAAAGCTGCACAGTTTAAAAATGCTGGCTTTCTGGGCCGTCCTGCCAGGGCAAACTCTGACTGTTTGAGGCAGGAGGGCCGGCTACAGAGAGAGGACTTGAGTGTTGTCTGTTGTAGCTCCCTTGCTGGCAGGGACCTTGAAATGCCATAGAGTTGTGGCAGTAAACATGGCTACAGCCAGTACCTCAGCCATGAGGCTGGAAAGCTAAGGAATGGACTGGATCTAGCTGGCAAAGCCACAGCTTTAATCCTACCCATATTGCTCAGTAATTTAAAAGCTCCTGTGGTCAGAAAAAGAGAGATATGTAGTAAAGAGAGATTCAGAGACAAAGAAAATTTCTAAATGGTTTAAAGTGTGTTAAAAATATATGCAAGCTAAAAGTTAAAAGTTCTTAAAAGTAAAAAAATAAGGAAGAAAGAAAGTAGTTGGATGTGGTAGTACACACCTTTAATCCCAACACTTGGGCCGATTGACCTCTGCGACTTCAAGGTATGGTAGCACGCGCCTTTAATCTCAGTGCCTAGAAGGCAGAGACAAACAGATCTCTGTGAGTTCAAGGTGTAGTAGCATACACCTTTAATCCCAATGCCTGGGAGGCAGAGACAGTCGGATCTCTGAGAGTTCAAGGAGAGCCTGGTCTACAGAGTTAATCCAAAACAAAGATACAGAGAATATAAAATATAAGTAAAAATAAACGAAATAGAGGTTAAAATAAAGCTGTACAAAGATGGAAAATACACAGAGAATCTTGATACTGTATGCTATTATGCTCTCTTTGAATTGTTTGAATGCTGAGGAAGGAGCAACAGCTGCCAAAAGATATTTGTTTATAAATGCTGCTGAACTAATCCAACATAGATATTTTGAAAATGCTTTGAAATTTGGATCTAAGGACATGATGCTTTGGAAAGGAGTTTCTTCTTTTGTTTTCACAGAGGATGAGACCCTGTTCATTTCTATTCCGATATGGTATGATAGACAACGCCCTCCTCAAGGGTTGCTGTAAACATCTTAAGAAAATTGCTTCTCTCACCTGCCAACTGAGATGAAACTAGCACACAGGTTATACCATGAAAGACCTAATTAACGACGCCCCCATTCAGCAGGAAGCAGTTTGGAGAGAAAAAACTGCGCCCATGTTCCCAAATATGGTTTATAAATGTTCTTTTACATTTAAAGGGGGATATGATATAGATATGAATAATTTGCATTAGTATAGCTTTTGCTTTATTGATAGAGATTTAAGGTCAATTTTGTTATATATATATGTATTTCTGATCTCTATTAAAGTATTGTGATTGTGTAGTTCATTTAAAAATGTAATGTATATAGGTTGTTAATGGATAATCATTAATAATAGTCAAGTTTGTAGTCATGTTAGTTAGATTTTCTAGATATATAGATATATATTTCAGTTAGATCGGCATTCTTCATATCTTTCAAAGACTACGGAATATGCTATTAAATGTTTTAATAACTTAGGACTTTTCATGACAATGAGACACTCTGCTCCTGGCATCACCAATCTACTTCAAGAGGAAGATGGGCATCGAAGAGGATCCTTATGGAGTTTGATAGCTATTTGGGCAAGAAACTGCTCTTGCCTGGACTGTTGCATAAACTGGACACAAAGAACCCGCAGAAAGAGGACTGCTGAACTTACCTAAAGGTGAGATGACCTTTTGGGGTTCCTGATTCATGAAAGAGTCTGCAAGACATTCTTCAGGACAAGCAGATAGTGACTGCCTTTGAAATTTCCTGCTTTGTGGAAATGTCTGCTGGAAACTATGGGCCTGTAGGCCGAAGATGGATGCCCCAACGGTACAGAGGAACTTTGGGTGACTGTCCAGGCAGCGAGATGTCTCTGTCATTTCTAGAGTTTGAAAGTTGCTTATTTCTTGTTTGCTTAGGTAATATTGTATCTTTCTGGACTCTTTGATGGAGTTAAGAATAGTTAGCTATAGTTATAGTTTTCCTTAGTTATGATATAGATTATTGTAATTTTTACTTGATAACTGTTTTGTTATATGTAATTTTGCTCCGTTAAAGTTAAAGCCTTTTTTTGTTTAAACAGAAAAAGGGGAAGTGATGTGGGAGTGTCATATAGCAATCTGTTGATTTCACTGGTTAAGCAATAAAGAAACTGCTTGGCCCTGTAGGTTAAAACATAGGTGGGAGGAGTAAACAGAATGGAATGCTGGGAGGAAGAGGAAGTGAGCTCAGACTCGACAGCTCTGCTCTCTGGAGCAGAGACGCCAGGCTCTTCTCTCCCAGGCAGCTCCGACCCAGGATGGATGTAGGCTAGAATCTTCCCGGTAAGCGCACCTTGGGATGCTACAATTATTAGAAATGGGCTAGTCCAGGTACGAGAATTAGCCTAGAAGAGGCTAGATAGAAATGAGCCAAGCAGTGCTTAAATGAATACAGTTTGTGTGTTGTTATTTCGGGGCATAAGCTAGCAGGCGGCCAGGGTGCTGGGGATGCAGCCCTACTGCTCTGCCGGGGTGCTGGGGATGCAGCCCCGCCACTCATATTTCAACAAACATTTTTCTTCCTTCTTCTCCCTTCCTCCTCCTCCTATTCTCTCCCATGACTCCCATGTTCCCAATTTACTCAGGAGATTTTGTCTTTTTCGCCTTCCTATGCAGATCCATGTATGTCTCTCTTAGGGTTCTCTTCATTGTCTAGGTTCTCTGGGGTAGTGGACTGTAGGTTGGTTTTTCTTTATGTCTGAAAGCCACTTATGAGTGAGTACATATAATATTTGTCTTTCTGGGTCTGGGTTACCTCACTCTCAATATGGTTTTTTCTAGATCCATCCATTTGCCCGCAGGTTTCAAGACGTCATTATATTTTACCTCTGTGTAGTACCCCATTATGTAAATGTACCACATTTTCTTTATTCATTCTTCAGACGAGGGGCATCTACAACCTCCCACTTCTAATGAGAAGGGACAACAGGATTTCAGGTTCCACAAAAAAAAAAAAAGGCAGCTATCTCCTAGACCCCACTTTAGAAACTGTCACGTGGTCCTAGTGTTGAGGAGCTCAGCCCTTGAGAAGAGCATCTACAGAGCAATAAAGTCCACGCATTGTAATAGTGGCCGCATGCCCCCTGGAGCACACCCACTCACCTCTGCCTAGCGTTTCTCCAGGTGGGCAGCTTTCTCTAGACCAGTCAGCTGCCCTTATTTGGTAGGTACCAGCCAGGTGCAGCTTAGATTCTGCACTGTAAGCTGGGGGTGGGACGGGTGAGAGAGAGTGAGTGTGCGAATTTGTGGGTGTGTTTAGAGAGAGTGAGTGTGCGAATTTGTGGGTATGTTTAGTGCATCTTCAGCTCCAGTGAGACAAGAAGGTAAAGATGAAAAGAGAACACTAGTTTCAGGATCATAAAGAATGGTATTGACTTCCAAGTGAATCACTTAGCAAATAGGGAGCCTCAGTTGAAAGTCAGCCCCTCCGCCAATGTCTCTGCTGTTCAAAGGCTGAATAGTCTCCCGATCACGGCTATCACCACGGACTGGTCACAGAGCCCAACAGGCAGCACTAGTGACCAGTTCCCACGAGGCAATGGGGTGCTTCTTTGTCATCTGAATTCATTATTACCCCTTACAAGTAGCAAATTTGAATTCTACACATTGTATAACAAGATGACCTACAGTTGCTAAAATGCCAAGAGAAAGTCCTGTGTTGACCACACTGTTTCAAAACTGGGTTTTACCCAGATGAAAGAATTGCTTTTAGACACAGCACTAACAATGTCGAGACAAAGAAACAACAAAATCAGCACAACCCGGGTCACAGTGCAGTGAGGCGGGCCTGCTGGAGAGCTGATACTGGGGCTGCCAGTGGCGAAACTGTTCGTGTTGGGTCTGGTCTTTATATCCATTTCAAAGCAAATGGAACGTTACAGGGACAATTATAAATAATTGAGATTGTAAGATCGCCAAGATTAAATCCTAGGTATGATACAAAGTGTCTTTTAAAGCCACTTTAGCCCTTTTCCATTTGGCAAACTTACACTCTTGGCTGGCCATGCAGACTTTTGCAATAACATTGTCCCACATGTGGGCTGAACTTGGAGCTATTTTACAGCTCAAGTCCCCAAAAAAGAGCTCCAGTGAAGGGACAGCCAAGCCAGTGTTGGGGCCCCACTCTCCTCACAGTTTCTTTGCTTGGGTTAACTTTAGTTCCCTGTTCCCCTGAATCTCAGAGCATTCTTTGTTTGTTTGTTTGTTTGTTTGTTTGTTTGTTTGTTTGTTTGTTTGTTGAGACAGGGTTTCTCTGTAGCTTTGGAGCCTGTCCTGGAACTCACTCTATAGACCAGGCTGGCCTCAAACTCAGAGATCCGCCTGCCTCTGCCTCCCCATTGCTGGGATTAAAGGCGTGCGCCACCACCGCCCAGCACCAGAACAATTTTTTTAAACATATGTAAAATTCTTATAAATGAGAACCCTAAATTTTTCCTCTTTATCAATGCTAATTTCTGATCCCTGATGTTTCTATACTTTTTCTGGTCAGCTCTCCTGAATTCTGATTTTTTGTTTTTTCTGAGACAGGGTTTCTCTGTGCAGCTCTGGCTGTCCTGGAACTCACTCTGTAGACCAGACTGACCTGGAACTCACAGAGATCCACCTGCCTCTGCCTCCCAAGTGCTGGGATTAAAGGCATGTGCCACCACCTGGCTCTCAGGGCATTCTTAGCTGGCCATCCACTCTTCCCTGGCAGTATTAAGATCTTCTGCCCCATTTCCCAGCCTGCCAGCTGTTTCTCTAGGCTCACCACCTCCTCGTCAGCATTACCGTGTCAGCCGCTGGTGTGTGGTTAGGATAACCAGAGGGTTAGTGCATCCCCCTCTGTAACGGGTGATAATTACTGCTGTGTCCTGTCACCCTCTCTGCAGCTCCAAATTGTTCTCTGGTTTTGCCCGGTCCCAGAGTGACATCATCTTTTCCATCTTGGGTGTGATAAATTTGTACTTCTCTCCGACTACCTGTGTCTACTAGTTCCTCATGTTCCTTCATCCTGGTAAAGGGTTTCTGTTTATTTATAGCAGGAGAAGCCGAAAGAGTGATTTCCTAGCAGCATCTTCACTCGTGCCCTAAGCTTAGGTCCTCTAAACCACACATCAGACACTAACCATGCTTACATACCCAGGAGCAGTTGGAAAGAATGCTCTTCCCCAGGGAAAGACAGGCAAATAAGATTTGCTTGATTTTATGCAATATTTATGGTAATTAATTTAAAGAGTCCCTCATTCCAGTCATTGATGCTTAAAACGCAATGTAATTTTCTTTAACATTTGTTTTCATCATAGAAAATTCCAAGTATAATAAGACAGAGAGAATAGCCTAGTAAGCCCACATAATGGCATCATTTAGCTTCCACAATTGTTGAGACCTTGTTGATGGCATGTCATTTGTATCCCAACTTGTTTTCCACTGTTCCTCACTACTAAACTGATTGTCATTTCATCACTGGTAGAAGACAGGATGCATGTTCAGAGAATGAGGTCTTTCCCTGAAGTATAACACAGAATCTGCAGTCGGACTTCTTCCCAACAGTCTTTGCAACTAATCATTCATGGTTTAGTGAGCAACCTCTCAGACTCTTCCTTTTCTGTATGAGCATATGCACATGTAGCTTTGCTTGTTTCATCTTGGAAGGAATGCCACAAGACTGACTTCTTTTTTGTTATAAAGTATAGAAATATTTCTCTGACAAAGCAGAGATAACGCCATTCGTTTTACCAGCTTTAGAGTATGTTGACTGAGGTTTCTGTCCTGCCCGGTTCCCACAGTCGTTAAGTCTCAAAGTAATCACACAGAGGTCTACATTAATTATAAACTGATTGGCCCACTAGCTCAGGCTTCTTATTAACTTTTATAACATATATTAGCCCATTATTCTTGTTTATGCTAGCCACATGCTCGATACCTTATTCAGTGAGGCAATCACATCTTGTTTCTTCTGTGGCTGGGTCAGCACTGCAGATGGAACTTCCTTATTCTTCCCAGAATTCTTCTGTTCTCATTGACCCGCCTCTACTTCCTGTCCAGGGAATTGACTGAGACTGGCCAGTTCAGCTTTTCTTAGCCAACTCTTCAGATAGACATGTAGAATTCCCTTTGTTTTTCTCCTACAAGCATGAGCATCACCGTACTTGCTCACTTGTGTGCCTGTCATTCTGCGTCTTTGTCACTGGTGACTTGGTGTAGCACCTGTGCTCAAATGCTCGGGGATGCAGGCTTGAGGACCATGCTGGCTGAACAAGGCATTCATCTAATGTTTGGGGGAAGAGAGAACAATGTGCTTGTATTGATTGCTTGTCTATGGCTGTAATCAGATACCATGATCAAAGCAACTGCAGTAATTTAATAAAAATGGCCCCACAGAGTCAGAGATGGGGATGCTTAGTTATTAGGGAGTGGCACTATTTGAAAGAATTAGGAGACATGGCCTTGCTGGAGGAAGTGTGCCACTCAGGGTACGCTCTGAGGTTTCTGAAGTTCAAGCCAGGCCCAGTGGCTCTTTCTTCCCGTTGCCTGTAGATCTGTATGGAGAACTCTTAACCACTTCCCCAGCACCACGTCTGCCTGAATGCCACCATACTCACCACCATGATAGCAATGGACTAAACCTCTGAAACTGTAAGCAAACTCCAGTTAGATGCTTTACTTTATAAGAGTTGCCATAGTCATGGTGTCTCTTCATAGCAATAGAATGCTGACCAAGACAGCAACTTAGAAAAGAAAGAGTTTATTTGGGGCTTACGGTTTCGGGGGTTAGAGTCTGTGGCCGTCATGCATGGCAGAGAGCATAGCGGCAGACAGACAGGCATGGTACTGGAGCAATAGCTGAAAGCTCACATCTTGGACACAGGCATGAGGCAAAGAGAGCTCACTGGGAATGGCAGGGCTTTTGAAATTTCACAGCCCACACCACCTGCTCTAACAGTGCCACACCTCCTAATCCTTCCCAAATAAGTCCATCAGCTGGAGACCAAGTATTCAAACATCTGAGGCTAAGGGGACTACCCAGTGCTATCCAGGAAATCTAAAAGCTGACTACATTTGAATGCTGGGCACAAAGGACCTTCTTATAGAATGGGCATCTCTAAGCCCTAAGAGATATGAGAACCCACTGAGAGGTTGGTGGTGGGCTCCACACTTGAGCAGAAGGCAGAAGGGGTGGACAGGCGGGGGTTTCAGCTGTGTGCAAAGGACAGTATAATAACAGTAATAATCTTTTATATCTGGACAAGACTTTATAGTTTACATGGGGCTTTAATATGCATTTTCTAATTTAAGCTATACAATTGCACTGTACAAAAATCTGAGCAGGAAAAGAAAGCAGAATTTATGTGGGAGGACATTGTTAAGTCTAAAATAACAGAAAAAATGTGGCAATACTGTTAGCCTATACTAGCCGAGACCACTGATGGACCCAGCTGTTAAGTGAGACTAGAAAGGTACAGAAACAGGCTGTACACACAGGGTTGTGCAGTGAATCACCTCCATCGGTTATGAGTCGATTAGCATCTCCCCAGGACTGTGGGATGTGTCACCGCCAAGCTATGTGAGAGCCACCTGGAGAAAATTATGAATGTGCAGGTTCCCTGATCATACCCCCAGAGATTCTGATTCTGTGGGCTGGAAGTGGCACCTACAAACCCTACATCTGAACAGGTCTGCTATTGTGCGAACAAATTCCTAATCGCTGTTCTGGAGCAGTCTCTAAGAACTGCGGCTGAAGGGTTTTACGTACGACTAGACAGGTAGGATGATTTCCCACGTGAGCTAATGGATCCAGTTTGGGAAAAGAAAAGCCAGTCTAGCTGTTTTATCCCAAAGTGGGAGATTTTTGCAAATGGAATTTTTTTAAGCCTTTAAAAGAATTCACAGAATTTCAAACCAAAATGTAATATATCATGCATTGGCGGAATGTGTTGCAATAGATAAGTCTGTGGTCTAGATATGTTGCTATTTTAAAGAGGATCAAGCCCTAAAATCAAAGCCAAAGAACTCTTGGTTAGGACCCAGCCTGACCTTGTCTAAGAGGATGAGTGTGACGTCCAGCGTTGGCCTCCTCTCGAAGCTTTACTTCCCCCTCTGAAAAGCGTTCTGTCCATGTGACAATGGCTATAACATTCTCCCTTCTCTACTCTGCTCTCCTCATCCACCCTTCCCTTGGAGTAGTCTGGTCTGAGCTAGTGCTTAGTCTGTGAGTGAAATCTCCCTCCTTTCTCACTCTTGTCCTGTTCCCAGTTAGGTCCTGGAAGCCAAGAATAGAAGATGGTGTGTGAGTGCGCGCGCGCATGTGTGTGTGTGTGTGTGTGTTGGTAATTTTAATCTATTGTGGAGGCATACATGGCTACCCAAAATACATACATGTACACTAGTTTCCTACCTACTATTAATATCAAGAAAATTTCAAATTCTTTGCTGTTTCTTTCCTGTCATCACTTTTTCTTCCCTTTAACATGAGTTTATGGGGGGGGTGGAGAGATGGCTCAGTGGTTAAGAGCACTAGCTTCTCTTCCAAAGGACCAGGGTTCAATCCCCAGCACCCACATGACAGCTCACAACTGTCTGTAACTCCAAGATCTGACACCCTCACACAGACATACATGCAGGCAAAACACCAAAGCACATAAAACAAAAATAAATAAATTTTAAAAAATGAATTTGTGGACGAGCCCCACAGATAAGCACCTAAATTAACCCACAAAATACTCCCCTTCCCATCTGCAGCCATGCATGTCTTTTCATGCCAGACTTTTACTTCAGTGTTTTTGTTGCCCGCACCTGAACTATATGATCATGTTAGTTGCAAATGTGATGCTTGCCCTCGAAGCTGACATGCTGAAGTAAAAAACAGAGGAATGGAAAAAAGAAGGAATTGATACTAGGCTCTCATAGAGGCTGAGGTCTTGACCCTTTCTTATCTGTAGTTTAATAGATGTTTAAGCTGGTGAGTGCAGAAATGGTGGCAGATTTCTCTAAATGTCTGTATGTACACCTTGTCAAGATGGCATGAAAATGCTTACTTAACCCATTCCTTTACATCAACCTTAAAGACATGTATAAGGACTAAACTAATATTTTTAAATGATAACTATTGAGCCCCTTTCCCATTTCACTTTCACTGCAGTGAAAACATTGTTCAACCCCGCTCCTGCCGTTGCCGACCTGGACCCCCGGTTCTACGCCCTCTCCAGTGTCTTCTGCTGCAATGAGAGCGAGGTAAAGATTGACAGGCTTTCAGGCAATGGGATAGACAAAGAGGCAGGACTAACCGTATCAGTTTGAGCATATGTAAATTCAGTAAAAAGAGATTTTTCAGTTTATTGGGGCGTGGAGGACAGGAAATAATTAAGCAAGCCGTGGGTGGCCATAAAGGATTCGGATCCATGCCTGACTGAACCTGACACTGACCAAGCCTCTGGCCGTGTTAGCGCCCTCCTGTCCCCACACTATTTTCATTTTAGTTTTCATTTTAGTTATTTCACATTTTTCTGGACTCTTTAATATTGAAGTTGCCAAGTTGAACAAATAAAAATACAAGATGCCCCATGACATGTGAATCTCAATAATTGGTGAACAAACATACAAGATTATCTGTCGTTGTTCTGCAAATCAAATGTTACTGTGCTTGTAGTTTATCTGGACGCTGTAATTAGTACACAACTCCTTGAACGGTTGCTACCTTCTCGTGTACAGATCACGTGACAGCACGGTGGAGAGGCACAGGCTCCCACCGAGGCTGCTACTGAAGGAAGGAGTGTCTCATTGCAGGGTTAACATGTACACGTCCACACAACATACCTGCCGTGTAGTGATCTAATCTGCTCGTTTATAGACTGCTAGGAATGAGACCAGTCACCTGTTTTGTTTTTTATTGTTGTTGTTGTTGTTGGGGGTTTTTGTTTGTTTGGTTGGTTGGTTGGTTGGTTGGTTGGTTGGTTGGTTGGTTGGTTTTTCGAGACAGGTTTTCTCTGCAGCTTTGGAGCCTGTACTGGAACTCACTTTGTAGACCAGGCTGGCCTCAAACTCACCGAAACTCCTTCTTTGCCTCCGAATGCTGTGATTAAAGGCGTGTGCCACCACTGCCCGGCTAAATTGCCATTTTTATAGGACAGCCTTAGACTAGAATTCTCTCTCATGTTGAGATGCAGAATCTTTTATGCAGTTTGGCAAATGCGACACGCACAGAGAGAAGGGAAAGACGATAGATAAAGCTTGCGTTTCCTTTGGCGCTAAGGCTAAATGAAGGTCCAGGCTCTCTTAACCTGCTCTCTTGACAACATCAGGACACAAGCTAAAGAAGGCTGCTGCATGGAAACTAATTCTAACTGCCTTAGATTATGCAACATTTTTTGAGCAACCACCATGGCTAGGCATTGGGCTAGGAAGGTAGTAACCATTTCACAATAAGAGGTTACATTGCTCTCAACCACCAAACTGGCTTAGATTTCCCTGGTAGCTACTGACAGTTTTCACAGCCCCAATTGTTCACCCAGCTAATGTATCTCCTCCATTAAATTACAAATTCCATTAGGACACAGCATCTGTCTTATTATATCCTGTCCTTGTCTATATACTTACTATTGCTGTATAGCACATTCCCCAAAGCAGCAGTGATATCGCCATTCCCAGTTTCCATGCATGGTGAATTCGGATAAGGAACAGCTTGGCTCATTCTCTCTCTGTAGTGCCTGTGGCAAGAGTCGGAAACTTCAAAGGATGAGGGATTCTTCATTCATATGTGTGATAGTTGGTATTAGTGTTTCCTGGAGCAGAA
Organism: Alexandromys fortis; assembly: GCF_014885135.2. NCBI lineage: Eukaryota > Metazoa > Chordata > Mammalia > Rodentia > Cricetidae > Alexandromys > Alexandromys fortis. The sequence continues at coordinate 252,588 of NW_026068272.1, read as the reverse complement.
TGGGTCAAGACACATGACTTGTCTATGTAGCCTGGGCTTCTACAAACATACACACACATGAACATACATGGGGTAGAAGGGTTGTTAACAGAGATTTCAATGTTTTTAAACACATTTTTAAAGATTTATTTAGTGTGTGTGTGTATGTGTGTGTTCCTCTATCTGCGTGTACAACTTTATATCAGAAGAGGGCACCAGCTCCCATTGTAGATGGTTGTAAGTCACCATGGTGTTGCTGGGAATTAAACTCAAGACCTCTAGAAGAGCAGTCAGTGCTCTTTACTGATGAGCCATTTTTCTAGCCCCAATTTCAGAGGGTTTTTTTGTTGTTGTTGTTGTTTTGTTTTGTTTTTAAGAAGAAACCAGTGAGTGTCTCAAAAAGAGATCAGTGAATTTAGCAAGCAGAAGTGGTCCCGGGAAAACAGGTTAACACAAAACTTCTTTTTTAAGATAAAGGGTCCGGGTCTGAAGAGATGGCTCAGTGGTTAAGAGTACTGACTATTCTTCCAGAGGACCTGGGTTCAATGCCCAGCACCTACGTGGCAGCTCACAACTGCCTATAACTCTATCTCCAGGGGATCTGACCCCCTCACACAGACAGACATTCATGCAAAACATCGGTGCACATAAAATAAAAACAAATCATTACAAAAAAAGATAATGGCCTCAGGTTCTGCTTCCAGCACTGACCTGTTAGCTCACAACCATCTTTAACTCAAGGTTCAGGAGATCCAGCGTTCTAATCTGACCTCCTTAGGCTCCTAAACACACTTGGTACACAGACATAACACTCAGGCACACACACATACACATAAAAATTAAGTAAATACTTGAAATTGGAAGATGGTCTCAGAGTACAGCAAATCCAGGCTGAAAGGGAGCATCCAGAAGACAGGAAGAGAAGATACCTGGCCAAGTTCAGGAAACCTTTGCTGTTGGGATCACAGAATGAGCAGACACTCGAGGAATGGGTTTTATACAACAAAGAATTCATTTGGGCATGCTCAGAGCAAATAAAAGTGAGATGTAGTCCCATTCTTAGGAAAATATAGCATATGATTAAACTGTAATTCAGAAAAGACATAATTTGGTTATATACTTTAAAAGTGTCTTATACATTGTATGTGTGTGCATGTGCATGCATGCTCACATGCCATGACATGTGTATGGAAGTTTCATGGGAATCAGTATTCTCCCTCAACCAGATGAGTCCTAGGAATTGAACTCAGGTCATTAGGCTTAGCGGCAAGTGCCTTACCCACTGAGCCACCTCGGCAGCCTAGCGGCATCCTTTTGCTTTCGTATAACAAATGGGTTTAATTTGGGCACATTCACAGCAACATGGGCATACATGCAGTCTTACATAGTGTATGGTTAAGTGATCATACAGAAAAGAAAATTCAGTTAGACACACTGAGTCAAAAAGTACCATCTAATTCCTTAAGTGCTTTTTTAACTGCGCAGGTCACAAGCAGAGGGGCACCTCTCAGCCCTGTTTCAGTCTGAAATGCTTGTCTGTTCCAGGAGAAATACTGAGCCTGCGCAAGCCCTCTTTGTTTATTGTATGTGATTTAAGGAAGGTCACAGAGGGCTTTTCTGCTTTCAGTGGTCTGCAGCAGCGTGAGAGGGACACCAGGCCAGGAGGGGCCGGGGAATGGCATCCGTAGGTGCCCGTGTTCACAGGTGCGGGAGTGGCATCCGTAGGTGCCCGTGTTCACAGGTGCGGGAGTGGCATCCGTAGGTGCCCGTGTTCACAGACGCAGCATCTGTGCAGTCCCTGTAGCTGTTGCTCTCTGCTTCCCCACCTTCCTGCTTCCTTTCAGACATTGCATATGTCCTTCTACCCCAGAAGAGCTGAGAGAGCAATGCAGCAAACAGTCTCCCCTCACTGAGTGTCCACACTGCTGTATTCTCCCACCCCCAGTGCATATTTCTTTTTTGTTTTTATTGAAAAGTAAAAACAAATATTTTGTTTGGGGTGAAAGTAATGTGTAAATAATGCACCGTACCCCTAACTATTTTAGTCTGCATCTCCTAAGGACCCTGACAGTCTTGTCACGTGTAAGATTATCACTAATTCTGTATTGTCATCTAACACACAAACCACATTAGTTTCCCCAGTTGTTCCAAGAATTTAAAAAATACTTTTAGATTTATTTTATGCATATGAGTGTTTTACCTGCATATATGCGTGTTCAGGCCAGATGAGGGAGCTAGATCCTCTGGAGCTGGAGTTACAAGTAATCGCAAGCCACCATGAGGGAGCTGGGAACTAAACCCCAGTCCTCTGCCAGCGAAACAAGTGCCCTCAATCACTGAGACACATTTTTGAAAAGGGCAAATCTGCAGTAGATCTCAGTTGCTTTATTCTGACCACGGTTTCTTCCCTTGTGTCTTCAGGCTGAGATTTTAACGGGTCTCGCAGTGAGTAACCCGACCGAGGCTGGGAAGGCTGCATTGGTTCTCCTAGAACGAGGCTGCCAGGTCGTGGTCATTACCTTAGGAGCTTCAGGATGCGTGACACTGTCGCAGACGGAGCCTGTTCCAAAGCACATTCCCACAGAAGCAGTCAAGGCTGTGGATACCACGGTAGGTTCCAAGTTTGAAGAACCCTTTTCAGTCTAAATCGTGTTAGCACTTGGAAATCATCTAATAGCAAAGGTGCCCTTTCTGAAGGCTGAGATGAGGAGGTAAGACCTAGGTGGGGTGTGACAGAAGACAGCCAGGCAGGAGAACCGTCACTGGGAAACTATATGTCGCCAACCTTCTGAGCCTCAGTTTCCTTAACGAAAAATATTGCTGTTTCCTATATGAATTCATTCAGTAATATATCCAGAATATATTGCTGTATTTCCTATATACATTTGTTCAGTAAATAAATATTTGCTGACCACCTATTATGTGGCAGCCATGCTCTGGATGCCAGGAACATATGAAGAAGAAGGCTGGAGCTAAAACTGCAGAAGTAAACACAGCCATGCCTTATGACCTGCTTGGTGGCAGAAATGGCAAGGCTCACTGGTTAACAAGGTTAACTGGTTACAAGGCTCGCTGGTTAATAAGGCTTACTGGTTAACAAGGCTCACTGGTTACAAGGCTCGCTGGTTAACAAGGTTCACTGGTTAACAAGTGTTGGAAGAGGCTGCTTGTTTGTTCCAGACACCCTGAACCAAAATAATCACACAGAAACCATATTAATTAAAACACTGCTTGGCCCATTAGCTCTAGCTTCTTATTGACTAACTCTTACATCTTAATTTAACCCATTCCTATCAATTAGTGTATGGCCACGTAGCAGTGGTTTACCAGGTAAAATTTCCAGTGTCTGTCTCCAGCTGCTCCATGGTGTCTCCCTGACTCCGCCTTTCTTCCTCCTAGCATCCAGCCTAGTTCTGTTCTTCCCTGCCATAGGCTCAAATTTTATTCATAGACAGAAGGACCTCCCACACCAAACAAGGCTCACTGGGTGACATTCTTTGTTTTGCTTTCTTTTGTTTAATCTTCAGATTAGTACAGAAGGTAATAGGTTTCATTACAGCATCTTCACACACATCACACGGCATCTTTACACACACATGTCACACAGCATCTTTATATGCGTGTCACACAGCATCTTCACATACACATCACACAGCATCTTCACACGTGTCACACAGCATCTTCACACGTGTCACACAGCATCTTTACACGTGTCACACAGCATCTTCACACATGTCACACAGCATCTTCACACACGTCACACAGCATCTTTACACGTGTCACACAGCATCTTCACACATGTGTCACACAGCATCTTTACACACGTCACACAGCATCTTTACACACATATCACACAGCATCTTCACACATGTCACAGCATCTTCACACGTGTCACACAGCATCTTTATACACATGTGTCATAGTCGCACAGCATCTTCACACATGTCACACAGCATCTTCACACATGTCACACAGCATCTTCACACGTGTCACACAGCATCTTCACACGTGTCACACAGCATCTTTACACGCGTGTCACACAGCATCTTCACACGTGTCACACAGCATCCTCACACATGTCACACAGCATCTTTACACGCATGTGTCACATGGCATCTTCACACACATGTCACACAGCATCTTTACACACGTCACACAGCATCTTCATACACATATCACACAGCATCTTCACACGCATGTGTCATAGTCACAGCATCTTCACATGCGTGTCACACAGTCGCAGTATACTTTGTTCTCATGAACTCTCCTCCCACACACACTCCACGCTCCTGCTGGACTCTTTTCCCGCAGTCTGCCCTTTCGTTTGCTTTCTTATTACACGTTTCATCACTCTACTTCCCACCGTCTGAGTCTGGTTTGTTTTGCTTAACATGTTCTGCAATCATATCCATTTTCCTGCCGCCGTCATGGTTTCATCCCTCTTTCTGCCTGCATTCTATCCATTGTGTCTGCACCACATTCCCTTCATCTGTTCATCTATGTCCTGTATATCTTGAAAACTGCAGCAATAAACATGGGTGTGCAAGTGCCGAGATCCTTCAGATGCTAACTGCAGATATCCTGGCAGGCTTGTGTCCCCTACATGTATCTCCTCGGATCCTTGCAAACATTACATGAAGCAGATGTGTTGCCACCACATTTTACCCTCTAGTAAGTAGTGGAGCCGTGGCTCCAAAGGTGCTCACATTTCCACACAGGAGCTTTGGCAAGAAAGCACTGTGTTCAGGAAAGAGCGTGAAATAGCAAGTCACAGCTGACAGGGGAGATGACAGGGACGTGCTGGGAAAATGGTTCATGATTGCCTAACAAGGGAAACAAAAATTGTGTAATATTAGAATTCAGAAGAGCTAGCCAGGTGATGGTGGTACACACCTTTAATCCCAGGCAGAGGCAGGCAGATCTCTGTGAGTTCGAGGCCAGCCTGGTCTACAGAGTGAGTTCCAGACAGCCAGGGCTACACAGAAAAACCCTGTCTCAAAAAAAAAAAAAAATTACTATGGTCATGTTTGGTTAAGAAACAACTTTAGCTTGCCTTACATGCAAGAGGTCCATAATGACTGATTGAACAACTACAACCAACAACAAAATCAGGATTGTGATTATATTGTGAAAATGAAAAGATAGCCGGCGGTGGTAGCACACGCCCTTAAGCCTTTAATTCCAGCACTTGGGAGGCAGAGGCAGGTGGATTTCTCTGAGTTTGAGGACAGCCTGGTCTACAAGAGCTAGTTCCAGGACAGGCTTCAAAACTGCAGAGAAACCCTGTCTCAAAAAAAAAAAAAAAAAAAAAGAAAAAAGAAAGAAAGAAAGAAGGAAAAAGAAAAAAAGAAAGATAAAAAATGAGTGCATATTTGGTGTACATACACTAAATGTTCATCTCCCATATGTGGATGTTAAGAAACATTATCTAAAACTGATTTTAAAATGACAGAACAAACATGCTACCAGAAATTCGAGATAAATAACAGAATTAACAAAAGAACTGAAAGGATTTCCCTCATAGAAACGGGAGTGAAGAGGAGCGGATCGTATACACTTAGGCTTCATGTGTTTAATTACAAATGCATGGCTTTGATTTTGAAAACAACAGGGGTGAAGGGATGGCTCAGCAGCAGCAGCAAAGACCGCTGGCATTCTTGTAAAGGATCCAGGTTCTGCTCCAGCAGTCACGTGGCAGCTCACAACCATCCACTCCAGTCTCAGGGGATCTGATGTCCTCCTCTGGCCTCCATGGGCACCAGGCACATACATGATACACTTGCATACATACATACATGCAGGAAAAATTCATATACATAATATAACAATAGATGTTTTAAAAACAATACAATGAGACTATACTCACTAGAATATCTGTAACCAAGCCCTGTTAGTAACAAGTATGATCTAGATTAGAGAAATTAGAATTCTTGTACATTGTGACAGGAGCTTGAGATAAAGCATTCACTTTGGAGAATGGTCTGAAAGTATGTCAAAAAGCTAAACAGAGAGTCCACAAGTGACCAGCAATGCTACTTCTAGTAGCTACCCAAGAGAAATGAACATAGATGACTGAGATATTCCAGGTAAATATTACACCCACACTTGGAAATGCCCAGTGTCCTCCAGCATATAAGTGGACAAACAGCTTGTAGTATATCCATACGTCTGGATATAGACGAACAATAGAGGGAACAGTGATTCATGCTGTGTGCATGGCAAGTGTTACAGACTCGGCCATCCCCCTGGCCACCCCCTCATCTTTTTTCTGCTGTGTTGTGCTGTGTTGTCTCTTCTCATCCCGCAGCCTCACCACCAATATTCTTGCCTGAGCCACACAACTGTTTGGCCAGTTTAAGAAGATAAATAAGTTCGCTGGTGGGATGAGGGATCCCTGGGGTGAGATTCGCTTCCTGTCAGCAGAACGTTCCAGTCTGCTGTGGGTTTGCCGGTTTGTCACTTGTCCCCTCCTCCACTCTCAGACATCAGGCGTGACACAGAGGGAGGACAGTGGCTATTGGTTGGCACACCGTCCACTCGAGACAGCCTCTACGTCAGTGCTGCTGCATGCTGCTATATTCAGTTTTGCCTCTGTTAATAGTTGCATATATCGCTTCTATTTTTGATCTGTTTTTCCCATTGTGCTGGCGTTAGAGGATGGCAGTAGCTCTGTTCAGTTTGGAAAACCAGGACCGAGGTGTCTCTCTTCCCATCTCTGCCTCAGAATGATGGTGCTCGTGTGCGTTCTATTCTGGAGTCGTTGGAAGTGCATTCTGTATCACACACACGCACACACACACACACAGCAACACTTATGGATTATCATGCTAGTGTGATGAAATACAACATTATATTTGGCCTGGAAGCTCTGTAAGATCCTTATGTGCAGATTGCCTTTCTTTACGTAAATGCTTAAGCCCTAGAATCTGGCCTAACACTCTCATTTCAAGAATGCAGTTCACAAGCTAAATCTCTGTCCTCCAGAACCATGGCTTTACGATAACACACCATAAATCAGGACAGAAAACTAAGTCAAGACTAAACAAAAGCCAGGGGCAAATGGATGCATCTTCCCCACGCCTTCCTGCCATTTCTCCTGTCCTGTCTGAGTCTGGCAAGATTCAGAATTGTTGATGGGGCTCCTGTCACATCTGCCCACCTGCATGGACATCCCCTAGTGGCAGGGCCTAAGGATTTGCTCTAGAGATTGCCCCTGGAGGAAGTTCAGATGTGTGGTTGCTGTCACTTGCTAGATACCGACAGGTGGCTTCTTTCGGGTGTGTTCTCCCAGCCTGGGATCTGGCTTCCACTATCGTCACTGCTCTCAAGGGTAGGTTCCCACCAATCCACCACGTAGGTACTGCAGTCCTGACAGTGCAGCCTGAAGCCAGCATCTGTGTGGTCATTACTCCCATCTTAGACCTTTCTCCCGCCCTGCCCTCTGCACCTTGTCCCCTCCCCGCCACATCACTACAACAAGGGCAAAATATAATTAGAGCCAATGAATGTAGGTCACTGGAAGAGGTGTCTCAGCCGGGTGCTCTGTAGTACTGCTTGCTCCTAGTGATAGGACAGTCCCCTGGGAAGACTGGCAACTCCAGATCATCACGTGGCCACTGCCCACATGGTCTCTGACCTTGGCCTGTGTCTCCCAGAAGTGCACACTTCACACACACACACACACCCCTTGCTGCTTTCCAGTCAGCTTGCACTGTCACTGTATGGGTGGGACTTCCACGCAGTCTGTGTAGATCTCTGTCCAGAAACAGAGCAGAATGTCCAGGTGTCCTTCACTGTTGAACCCCTGAGAGCTGGAGAGTAAGATGCTGTTGTGAAGAATAAGAATGCTGGCTGCTGAGCGGGAACTAGAGTTATGAAGACTGACTTTAACTCTGTGTCCGTGTGGCTTTTGGTTTTGGTTTTTGTTTTATGCAAGAAGAGATTTTGTTTCCTTTAGATTTTTGCTTACGCTGTGGGTACCATTGTCAGTCACAGTACCATACTGGGCAGGGATGTAGCTCAGCTGAGAGGATCTGCATAGCATGAGTCAGGCAAAAATTAAAGATAGAGCCAGGTGGTGGTGGTGGTGCAAGTTTTTAATCCCAGCACCTGGGAGATGGCAGCGGGTGGATCTCTGTGAGTTCCAGGACAGCAAGGGCTGTTACACAGAGAAACCCTGTCTCAAAAAAATAAAAATAAATAAATAAAGGTAGATAATATACCATACACTTCTTTTTTTTACATTTATGAGTTTATTTGTACTGAATTAAGTATTATTCATTAGTAAAAGTGAATTGGAGTCATGTCTGCAAATATGAGTATGAACCACAAAAATAAGATAAGGTGAAGAAAGCAATTTGTTAAAGACTGCATCCATTCCATTGTGACATTATTTATATACCATCTAAAAATGTCCTAAATCAATACACAGTGATTAGTAACACATAGTGATACAGTGTAGAAACATTCATGGAAATAATCATCCAGATTATGGCTACTTGCAGTGAATGTGAATACAGATATGGAAGTACACAGCTAAGTATCCTTCATGTTTGTTTAGGTCCCCAATAGTGGGCACTTAAACAATTTTTTTTACATTTTTTTAATTTATTTATTTCTTAATTAATTAAAGATTTCTGTCTCTTCCCCACCTCCGCCTCCCTTTTCCCTCCCCCTCCCCCAATCAAGTCCCCCTCCCTCGTCAGCCCAAAGAGCAATCAGGGTTCCCTGCCCTGTGGGAAGTCCAAGGACCACCCACCTCCATCCAGGTCTTGTAAGGTGTGCATCCAAACTGCCTAGGCTCCCACAAAGCCAATAGGTGCAGTAGGATCAAAAACCCATTGCCATTGTTCTTGGGGTCTCAGTAGTCCTCATTGTCCGCTATGTTCAGCGAGACCGTATACCATACATTTCTGATGGGAACATACATTCTTACAATGTTTTCAGAGGATGACCTGAGAGTACAATGAAAATACACTTTCTCTCTGCCTACTGAATCCCTTCCAGGAGTCTGTGCTACAGGTATGCCCATGTACAAATACTTACGACAGGGTGTTTACTTCAACTTCCTATGAGCCCAAAGTTGAGAAGGTGGCGAGTCCTCCTCAGCAGAGGAGGTTAAGCAGTAGCTGTGTCATGATGGTTTCTGGAAAAAGACTCGCAGCTCTCAGTGCATAAATGCAAATCTTATGTTCGGAGCATCTCACGAAACTGTTCTGATCCCTGCTCAGGAAGGGGGTGGATTGGCTTGATGCTTTCCACTTTCCATTTCATATCCTTCTGAATTATTTGAGCTCTTCTCCATAAACCTGTGTTTTTAGGGTATTACTTTATTATTTGAAAGAAAGATTTCTTTGGTGGCACAGCCAAGAGCTGTTGCCACGTCTAGCAAACAAGTAGGTTCCATCATTGCTCCAAGGCTGCTGGGTGTGGTCACAGAGGAGTCCTTGATGGTCAGTTTGGTCTTGGCTTCAATATCAACCTCTTAAGCATCCTAAGTCTCCATGCAACCAGCCCAAGCCAGCTCTTGACGTGAGGATTCTGGAAGGATGCTCTTTGCCACATGAAACCAGCAGTGCCTTCTTACTTGTGTCCCTAGGGGTCCAGCCTAGATATTTCAGTGCACACTTTGACAGGATTCTTTTCTTAATCTTTTCGAAGAAATAGTTTTTCTCAAAATGTTATTTTATTTAGTTCCCCTTTGAAATATCAGGGTAAACATCAAAGCTTGCTGCTTCTGTTCACCATTCAGATGTATTACGCATCCTCGAAGGAACTGCTCATGTTCAAGCTTCCTTCGGAATGAGTCTGCTTGTTACCAGCTTGGCTCCTGGGCCTTCTTCCTCACACCAGGGCACGGAGTCAGCCCGACTCTGCTCTTGTCATGGGTCTTGGCTTTGGCTACTGGCTAACCAGAAAGACTTATAAAAGGGACCAGGCAAGGCTATGGCAATGTTTCGGTCAGTAAAGTGTTGGTGTACGGACTCCAAACATAAGCAGCAGAATGTGGAAGGCAAGCACCCCATAAAAGCTGAGCATGATGGGATACACCCACCATCCTATGCTTCCTCCATCAGCCCCTCCTATTGAAATGGTCCTAAAGCAGGGCAGTGGTGGCGCACACCTTTAATCCCACACTCGGGAGGCAGAGGAAGGAGGATGGCTGTGAGTTTGGGTCCAGACTAGTCTACATAGCAAGTTCCAGAACAGCCATAGCCAAGGGGAGGAAATGGTCCTGACTGAAAAGACTCTGGGGAGTGGAAGAGCATGCAACACCATGAGGAGTACTGAATTATGTCCCCACATCTGAGGCCGGGCCTCCAGCGCAATTGTATTTGGTGACAGAGCCATGTTGGAGGCAATTAAAGTTAAGTGACGTCATGGGCAGAGCTCCTGCTCCAATAGGCTGAGTGTCCTAAGAGCAGCACTATGGGAGAGTTCACTCTGCGTGCACACAAAGAAAGAGTAACCACCTGCAAGGCCAAGAGAAACGCCATCTTGGTGACACTTTGATCTGAGACCCTGGAATCTTGAGGATTATGAGAAATAAGTGTCTCTTGTTGAAGCCATTCAATCTGTGGTTTGTTTTGGCACCCCTGGCAGACTAACACAAGGAAGCAAATGAATATGCGCAGAAGTGACCCAAAATAAACTCAGAAAAATCAGGTGTCCCCTGAGGAGAAAACGAGGAGCAACAACCAGCAGGATGAGCCAAGTCCCGTGTGCAGTAAGAAGGAAAGGGTTGCACATGAGCAGCTGTCACGCGTCCAGTGGCCTGGGGCAGATGACGGCTCCTCCTAATCCTGCCTTAGCCATGGGCCAGCTGGACCTCTCTGAGCAAAAGACTTACGCACTGTCTCACTATTCTGCCTTTGGATTTGGGTGACAGTCCAGCTCACTGTACCTTGACAGTCTTGTCGCTTGTCGTGATGCAGACTTATAACCACTCCTTGCCTCTCGATCTGGAGAAGTTTCCAGATCTTGAAAAGGCCTTGCTTCCTGGTACTTCCTCTGCAGCCTGAAAGGGAATAACTCACCATCAACCCTGACTACTCCCTGGCTGGTGTGAGCACTCACGAAGAAGCCACGCATTAGTACATCCCTCTGCATCTGTCTGGGTACTTATGCAGACTGGAGTTTCTAGACAGCAAACACCAGGAGCATCTCCATCCCAACATAGCTGCTTCCGCTACAGGCCAGGCCTGGACTGTGTAGAAGTGGTGTGGTGGGATTGAGCCATCCCAGGTAATAATGGCTCGGACAGGATGTACATCCATTTCGTTCTTGTCCCTGAGTGGCCATTCCCGGAGAAGACATGCATTTTCTTACAGATTATAATCAAATTTTCTTTTCATTAAACTTCTTTGGTAGGAGCCTGAACTGTTGAGGTCAGTGACCCTCTTCCTAACATTTCCCAACTGCCTTTGTAGCTGAGATGAGCTAACCACTCCTGTTGCCCTGCCTAGCAAACTCCCCAGGCTCAGGACCCGATTTAGGAGTCCTTCGTGAGCAGTCCCAACCTCAGCATATTACAGCAGCCCTTCAGAAGAACCTGGAGAGTTCTAGTTCCTTCTGGAGAGTTCCTGGCTGTAGTCGGGAGTCGCTCTACTTGGCTGTCTCTAGGACTGCTCTCTGGGCTTCTTCACACCCCTCACAGTCTACATCTCAAATATCTAGAGAAAGGCGAAATCACAGGGACAGTGCTCCTTATAAATTATTTGAAAATGAAATGATTACCCAGTGTTCCCTTTTAAAACATGTCCTCCTTTAAACAAAGACCACAACTAAAAAGTCCAGGTTCTGGAGAGTGAGAGGTGCCTCTGAAACACAGGAAGCCCACTGTTCTACAATGCCCATATGGTGGCTCACAACCTGAAACTTCAGCTCCAAGGAATACGACACCCTCCTCTGGCCTCTGCATGCACACACACACACACACACACACACACACACACACGTGCGCAAAACATTAATAGACATAAATAAATCTTTTTTTTTTTTCAAATAGCCCTCTTTGCCCCAAGAATGACATTTATACTCTCTGAAAACTTTACTGACAGAAGCTAACAGAAAAGATGAAAAAGCAAAAAGGGGTTCACTGGCCATGAGGAAAGGACAGGGTAATTACCAAGGTGACTGACGGGCAGGACACAAGCCATCTGTCATGCCCTGCAGGGCTGTATTAGCTGTATTACATTACCTTCACATCAGCAGATCACCTCATTTATTAGCTAATCAGACAGAATTTAATATTAGAAATTATCTTTCTTAATCCTGCATGTGATCAGTTGAAAACCCAGGACTCTAAAAATCTAATTGCAATTGCTTACCAGAAATGTCATCTTCCTGTCAAAGAACTGAACCAGGGCCAAGCGTGAGGCTCTTTTCCCCATGTTCTCCATGCACCGCTCCACAGCAGAACTGGGCTGATACAGGTGCCCAGCGTCCCGGACTTTAGCAGCTCGCTCTCTCTCTCTCTCTCTCTCTCTCTCTCTCTCTCTCTCTCTCTCTCTCTCTCTCTCTCTCTCTCTCAGAGATGGTCCAGCACTAAAAGTGTGACCGTGGAGAAGAGCAGCCTGGGGTGAAGGGGCAGTCAGCCATCTCAGTCACAGCAAAGAGGCGAGGGAGAAATGTCCGAGTCTAGGTTGGAGTGCCCTGTGGGCCTGGGCGGGAGCTCGTCCCTCCAGCAGGGCGGGATGGCAGAGGTCGGTTGTACCCATCTATGGTTGGCATCTTTTCCTCCTAGCACAGTGCTCTTCAAGTCTACTTCTCATCACTCCCGCCGCTCAGTAGCCTGGTCGCTGGTGTGACGTAAGGCAGTGAGCCTGTGATCTGCTCCAGGCTTTTCCACGGCAACTCTACCAGGACTCCAGGGCAGACCTGCCAGGACTGTACTGTGCGGCTTCTAAGCGCCTTCCGCAGAATGGAGAGCTTTCTTTAGGGCAGTTGAAACTAAGAAGAGATTGTTTAAAACTGGTATCAAACTACAGAGCCCAAAAAGATGGAGCCATGCCATGCCCACCATCGTCATTGGCCCCTGCAGCTGATGGGGGGAGGGGAGCAGGAGAATGGAAGGAAAGCAGGGGCGTGGTACATAGATGTGGACATCTGCCTGCTCTTCACAGGAAAGTGTGAGCGCGAGCTCTAGGCTGTACTCTGTAAATACACTGCTAATGGTGTGAAGGGAAGGGGTGTGTGTGTGTGTGTGTGTGTACATATGTCCTACAGTAGGACTCAAGATTCTCCTACCTGACTCATCTCCTGAGTTACTGGGATTATGGGACTACAGTTGCATGTACTACCACAGCCAGACTTCAAAGTTTTGTTGTTTTTTTGTTTGTTTGTTTTTTGAGACAGAGGTTTTACTATGGAGCTCTGGCTGTCCTGGAACTTTCAGTGTAGATCAGGCTAGCCTCAATTCTCTGCCGGCCTTTTCCTACCAAGGACAGGATTAAAGGTGCTACACCACTATACTTGGCTTTTTTATTTAAGACAGGATTTCCTGTACAGCCCAGGCTGGCCTCAAATTTTCAATCCTCCTGCAATGGCTTCTAAGTCCTCAGATCACAGGCATGTGCCACCATGCCCCGAAGAGGAGGTACTTCGTTTCCTCTTTCCTAGTGATGCTCCTTCAGAAATATAAGGGAGGGCGACTTCGTCCGGTGATAGAGAATAACACGTATGAGACCGTGGTTCAGTCATAACACCAAAATATTCAAAATAACACAGAAAGCCTTTTGGGTTTTTTTGTTGTTGTTGTTGCTGCTGCTGCTGTTTTGATTTTTATTTTTTGAGATAGGGTTTCTCTATGTAGCCCTGGCTATCCTGAAACTCACTCTGTAGACCAGGCTGGCCTTGAACTCACACCAGCCACACCAGCCCCAACAGCTTTTTTAAAAGAATATAAAATTTGCCTGGCAGTGGTGATGCACACCTTTACTCACAGAAGTTGGGAAGCTGAGACAGGCAGAGCTCTGATTTCGAGGGCCACCCTGGTCTACAGAGTGAGGTCCAGGACAGCCAGGGCTACACAGAGAAGCCCTGTCTCAAGAAAAAAAAGCACAGAATTCTGTACTCTAACCCACTGAGGAAAAGCCCTGAGGTGTGGGAACAGAAGGGGCAGAAAAGATCCTTAGGAAGTGGAGCTAAGTGCATCTTCTCTGAAAGTCTTAAAAACTAAAACCCTGAAGTTTTATAGCCTTTATTTAAGACAAAACAAAACACAGTTGGGGTAAAGACTCTGAGTTCTGTGTGCCAGGTAACTCTCCCATGACTGTCCTGTTTCTGATGGAAAAGCCCCTTTCTCCTATGTAGTCTGCTCTTGTTTAATGTTTGGGAATCGATCCTTTAAACCAGCTCTGCCTATAATGTACATCAAATGCATGTATTTCCCACTTGAGCACTTCCTCCCTCCTTCCCTTCCAAAAGTTAGGAAATAACTTCAACAACACAAAAAGGTATTTTAAAAAAAATGTCTTATAGGCCAGCCATGATAGCATATGCCTTTAATCCCAGCACTTAAGAGGCAGAAGCAGGAGGATCTCTGTGAGTTCAAGTCCAGGCTGTTCTACATAGAAAATTCCAGGATAGCCAGTACTGCACAGACAGACACTGTCTCAAAAAATAGATCAATAAAATAAAATGATCCACATCATGCAGCCTTATTAATTCTAAACATTTTGCTATTCTAGCTTCAAGTGCTTTTTTAATATTTGAGAATTTCATATGTGAGTACTGTATTTATACCATTCCCACCCCGCAGTCTCTTTCCTTCAACTCCTCCCCTCCCACCCCACTCCCTCTTAACTCTACTGGTCACCCCAGGTCTGTCCCCTTGACTTATAAAGTGTGGACCCACACAGATAATATAGACGTCAAAGTCCAGACTGAACAAAGGGGCATCCAGGTTCCAAAGGCTCCGTAGGAACCGCATTCTTGCTGTTCCCTAAACTTGTGACTAATTTCCCCTGGCTCTTTTCTGAAGGAGTCTTAGATTCAGCACTCTGCTTTGCCTCAAACTCAGCTCTATCCAAACAAAAGCATTAAAACTGAAGCCCCCAAGAACACTACGGTCCATCAGGGAAATGCTAATCTAAACTACACAGACTTAGGTATGGTGCCATAGACCTGTGATCCCAGGCACTTGGGAGGCAGAAGCAGGAGGATTGGGACTTAGCAGAAACCTACCCTTCATTTAAATACCAGCTGGCATTTAATAAGAAATACAATAATTAATAAAATGAATAATAAACAGGAATGATAAATATCCTCCACACAAACACCTCAGAGCCCAGTGCTAGTTCATGTAGTTGCCTACCATGCATGCTTTAGACACCAGTCTCCTCATAACTACTCCTCCCTCGTGACAGGGACCATGGAGGAGGTGCATGATGGGTTTGGGGTGTGTAGACAGGACCAGGTATTCCGGCCGAGGGCCAAGCACTTCCCGGTGAATCGCCCCCACCAGCTTTCAGCACAGTTAGAGTCTCCAAGCAATTTTGCTCAGTTCCTCCCTTCACCCTCACAGTGTAGACCTGGCTCAAGAGCCAGGAGCGAGGCAGTCATTGTGAGGAAGTGGAGGCATTATAAATAACCAGGAACCCTCTCCTAACAGCAACTGCCTGCTGATTTTGTGGCCTAACAGCTCAAGTTGAGAAGGGCATGGCTACGGCGTTGTGCAATGACTAATTGCTCAAAGTTCTGTGTGTGGCAGAGGTGCAACCTGCGGTTGGTGCTCACGCTATCAGATGCCTTTGCTGTGTGACAATCCGATGGCTCTGTGCCATCTAGCAGTTCCCAGAGAACAATGATCTTACTGCGAGCACCGCTCGAGAAGAAAGCAGCTGGTGAACATGCGCGCTTGGCAGAGAACGCTGAGTGAGTCTTGTGTAGGATTCCCAGGCATACTGGATTAACTGTTTTCTGTCTAGAGTGGTGGAGACACAAGGAAGAAAGATTGCTGACCACAGGAGGCAAGGTCAGTCTTCAGAACCCAGTGAGTCACCAACTGACACTCTGGTTTTAAGTGCCATTTATTCGCAGATACATAAAGTTATTTCTACACAAAGCCTTTATTAATAGTGCCGGAAGAATAGGCCTTTCTCATCGCACTTACATTTGCACTCAGGGCTCCTTTTCTCTTTTATTAATTACAGAATGAGTTAATCTACCACAGGCATTTTGGGCAAATAGGGCTTTGGGACAATTTTCAGTCTCCTTCAGCCATTTTTCTCTGTGGCTTTCCCAGACTGCGGAGCCGTGAAGGCCCTGAAGGAGGGTCAGTGGGTTCTGCTGAGAACAGCCCAAGCCAGCCCCACCCCAGAACCTGAGAGGCTACAGCCATCTATGGCCCATCCACTCCGAGGCTGACAGTGGACCTCACGATCTCTGCAGTCTGCCTAGCCTTGGCCAAATGAGAGATGTTCTGTGAGTGACACCGAGACATGGCCGCTGGGCCCTGCCAGCTTCAGCAAGCGTGGCGGAACTTCTGCTGGGGTCACAGTGATTGCTGACAGCCTTCATAACATAACCAGCTATAATATAAACAAACCATGAAATGTTCTTATTTTATTATCAAGCAACAAGCAAAAGTGCCTCCCCACCCCCATTTCCACCCTCAGCATAGAGTAGAAATTGAAAACAAGCTAAGAAGGGCTTTTGGAATGGGTGAGCACTGCTTAAAGGATGGGGCTCAAGCTCGGGCGGCAAGGAGAATGAGGGGCACAGAGGGGTACAGTCAAGGATGTCTGCTCTGTTCATTGCTGGGTATGTCTGAATTTCATATGAGATCCTTTAGGTGCAAGTGTTACTTCAGAGCACCCATCAAAAGGTTCCACTCAGAACTAGTGTGACTGGCCACAGAGAGGCCATCTCTGACTGATGAGGCTGAGGGAGAACCCTGATACACAGGCAAGGCCCAGATGGAGCCAGCAAATGACCGCTGTCATTCCAGGAGCCATTTGTCTCCGGTCAGAGGACAGCCTGAGCAGCACAGCCCTGCACGTGTGGGAACCTGAGAGCCCAAGCACAGCCAGCAGGGTCTTCTTGTGGCTGCGACCCAGCCTTACACAAGGCCCCAGGGAGGCGGTTGCTATGATCACCTGCTCTCTTACAATCACACCAGTGAAGAGGCTGGGGCTCTGGCCTGGAGGCATAAGGAGCTTTTTGCTTTGTCTTAGTTGAAGTTCAATCAATGTGGTGGAAATAGGGAGAGCAGTGTCGTCTTTAATGACCCCTCCAGCCTCTCTGGGCAGAAAAGTGCTGGCCTGTACACACCTCGGCCTCACCTTGCTTTGACTCTACACTTGACCTCCCATTGATCCTTCTCTGCTCCCATCCATCTAAATGAAAGAACGCTTTAGCCCCATAAACCTCATTCCAGAGAGAAATACATAATTCAAGAGGAATACGGATGTCAAAGAGGAGGCACGCCAATTTGTGTCAGCATTCGCTGGAAAATAAAGGAGTACAAGGAGAGTTTAATGTAATGTAGAATTGAAATTAAAATAGAGCCAATATTTAGGCATTCCTCCGCCTGCTTCTCCCTGCTGTGACACAAAGGGCTGACTCTCTGAGTACCAATGTCATGTGTTGTTTGCTTTGATTTTTCTCCTACCGGGATTTTTCTTCTTCTCTGGGTGAAATGTTACCTGCCTGTCTCTGGCATCTAAAATTTGACCTTTTCACCTGTTCCATTCTGATCACAGTAGCAAAAATCAGACTTTTCCCTCCGCCTTCCAATCTCCACTCTTCCCTGCAGCAGCGCAGAAAGGACCCCTGCCTGCTCAGCGTCACTCGGCGGCTCTTAACTCTTCCCTGACACCAGCTAGTGTGTCACAGCCATACTTTCTTTTCCCAAAGGAAAAAAAATTAAAGGTTGATATGAACATCTCACAGTGTGCAGCTGGGCAAGGAGTTCCTGCTCCCCCAACTCTTCAGTGCCCAGTGGGGAGACAGCATGGTTTCCCTCAAAGCAGCCAGGTGCAGCAGCACAGCCCGTCCTGGGGAAGCAGAGGCAAGAGGGTCACAGCAAGTTCAAGGCCAGCCTGGTCCACCTGTTCCAGGGTACACAGGGAGACTGTCTCAAAAAAGTCAAAACACACAAAAATGGAGAGACCTGCCTGGAGCCCTTATTCCATTTCCTCCCATCGTTTTTGATCAAATGGCAGAATCCCATAGTTTGAGCCCAGACCGAAATGATTCACCCTTTCCAGAAGTAAATTCCTAAGGTGGAGTGTTTCTCTGCCCACAGCCTCGGTGCCACCTGGGAACTCATTAGGAATGCAAATCCCAAGCCCCACCTTAGGTTTAAAGGATCAGAAAGTTTGAGGGTGGAGCACAGCCATCCCCCATTTAACAAGCCCTCCAGGCTATTCTGAGGTCAAAATTGAAACCCCTAGCTTAGAAGACTTAGGTTTGCTACCACTGAAGATATTCAGAGGTACACCATATATTCTGAAGGTATTTTAAAATATTTATGGGCAAAGGCCAAAAGCCCTTCCAGGTACTGAGCTCCAACCAGACATCCTAACTGCCACCAACCAGGGGCCCTGAGCTCTTATGCTTGGTTTCTGTCTGGACAATGAAAGCCTGGCTGCCTCACGGGGCTGTGATGAGATTCTGTTTGGATTACATCTGTAAACATACCCTGTAAACAGGCAAGAAAGTGAGAGTTCTGTCACTTTTCGCTGGATTCTAGGGTTGGGAGCATTGTCCCTGACCGGAGCAGAAGGGCCTGCATTTATCACTTCCCTGACCCAGTTCCCTTTTCTTACCCAGTCAGTGACCTGCTGAATGTGTCTCAGGTTCTGCCATTTAGCCTCACCAAGTCGGTCTGCTGTTAAGGAATACCATTTCCTGATTAGCCGCTCACCCAACATAAGGGACTCTGTACCCCTGCTCAGACATGTCTCCCGGCTTCCCCTGAATGCTCTATGTTGGTCTTTGAGGGTGGACTGTGGATACCAAAGCTCTCATGCCCAGTGTGCACCACACCAGAAACCCCCATTTCAGATCTTCAAGAAGGAAGCCTAACATTTATTTTGATGGCATCCCTTAAGCAGCACAGAAAATCAGAGAGAAAATCCCTCAAGCCAGCCGAATGTACAGGAACCAAGATTGACAAACCAGACCAATTGATGTTGCAAAGTGTAGTGGGTTTTCACTTCCCAGATTAGCGGTCACAGACAGTTTCACCACAGCAATCCTCAAACAGCAAACTCTGGGTGCGTCGCTGCCTTAATCCGAAAACCTCAGAGACTCTTGGAGAAAATCTGAGGAAGGCGGAAACTAAACCTTTTTTGCCATGTTTGTTAGGCCTGAAGTTCTCGTAACTAGCTCCCGCTGGGTCACCAGCAGCCTCGCTTTCGTCTGAAGTGCAGCCAAAGGAATATGGTTACATTTTGTCTAGCTATGAAATAACACATTCTCAGTTAACTATATAATTAAAATATGAAATTATTTTACTGAAAAATGGGTACATATTTAGCAGGTCTGCAGAGGCAGAAAGTAGAGAGGCCCAAGGGCAGTAAAAGATGCAGTTTCTTTGAGGGGGATGAAAACTTCTAGACTCAGACAGCGCTGGCGGTTGCTCAACCCCAGGACTACACCAAGGAACAGGGAATTGTACTCTGTGGACTATGGGTTAGGAATCAGATCCCAGAGTCAGGATTTGGAGAGAGGTTGTTTGTTTGTTTGTTGTGTTTGTTTTTCTGTAGAAGGTGTTTGTAGCTCAGTGACCCTGGGTTTCATCTCCACCACGCGCGTGTGCGCGCACACACACACACATAAGTGACTAGCAGATTATATAAACCAAGGAACAAGTTTCAGTTCAGTACTTGATTAATTTGAAGTGCTGATCATTTGAACTATATTAGGCCATGAAATAGTTTAATCTTTTAATCCTAGAGTATTTTTAAGTAGACTGTCTCAGCCTAATCATTAACATTTATCATGAAGTGGCAAAGATATGAGCATCTGTGATATGATAATTTGTCATGTTTCCTACAGATAATTTAGCGTGGCCATCGGCTCCGTTACACAGAGAGACAAACTCTGGGTGCTGGCTAGCTGTCACGATGCTCATAAAATGAAGTGGTTCAGGAAGGCGGGAAGTTTGAGGTTGGGGAAGGATGTGATCTCATCCTCCTGAGGTAAACATGATAAGAGGAGAGGACCAGATTCCAATGGGAGCTGCGTGTGCTCTGAGCTCTTGTGTAAACCGCCTGTCTCAGGGTCAGTCCACCACAGAGCTCACTCGGTCACATCTGCACAGGCGACAACCTTTGCACCAGCCGTCCGGATCCCCATCTGCTCCCAAATTCCAATTTGAGTTTCCCAAGGTTTACTGGTAACCGTGTTAGGACGTCTGGCTCAGTGAAGGGAAGTGGGGAGCCTTCAGTGGTTGCCCGCCCTGCCCGCAGTGGAGCGTGTGCCTGTTAGGGTCTCTCACACGCCCAAGACCCTGACTAGAGCATTCGCTCTTCAGGACAAGAGGCCTACTTCAGCATTTCTCAGATTTATCACCCTGCCCCAAAGAACCTTGTAAAAATAATCCCTATTCACCCTCCTTTCCCCCCCATAAAATATTAAAATGATAACTATACTCATATGTACATTTATATACAGTAGCTCTTTAAAGAGACACCAACCATTGCAATAGCCAGGTTTCTCACATTCATGAGTTCTAGCCCCCGCTGGGAACACGTGCCCTGTAGGAAAGAAAAGCCCTCAGCAGAGCTCTCCTGCTCATGCTGGCAGTGAGTGGTGAGGTTGGTCACGTGGAGAAGGGGACCCAGCAGCCTGGTGGTCTCTGCTCACCAGGATCAGCCCTGACCTCAGTTTCCAGCACTGCTAGAGGAACCTCACCCCAAGCTTGCACAGCCACCTACTGCCTTTTGGGGTCTGCTACCTCCTCTCCCTGGCAGAGGTGGCATCTGCCCAGCCGTGGATAACAGCGTGTCCCACCAAGCTTCAATGCAGAGGAGTCCAGGGTGTCCCTGCCACCGTGCTGACCTCCGACCCTGCCTCTCCGAGCTTTGGCTCTTCATTCTCTAGCCTCTGCTCCTTGTCCCTGCATGGAAGCCAGAGCCCGGCCTGCCTTCTCCAGCTCTGCACTGACAACAGGGACCCTGCTCTTCACTCCATTCTCCACACTTTAGTCTCACCCATCGCTACAGGGTCCACCGACAGACCTCAGGAGGTACTGACGGCCACTGCTAGGGCTTTAGTCCTGGCCTGCACAACCCAGGGCTCCAGATACTGGCTTCTACCTCTTCCCAGACACCATATTCCGCTCCTCTGAGCTGGGAACAGAAATCCAAACCTCTTGCTCTAACACTCCATAGGTTGTGTCCGTATGATGGTGACCCCTTTTGTCCCTGAAACCTTGTCTGATCCCACTGACCTAGATCATGGGTTTTCACTATAAAATCTTGAGCAAATGAAATGGCCTCTGACGTGATGCTATGGAGTCTGCGCCGCTCCATTGAACACCCGCTCTGTTCCGGGCTCTCCTGGACCCTCTGACATAGTCTGAAGTAGTTTCCACAGTGGTCCCCTCATGCAGGTAGATAGATGCAGAAAAGATGAACAGCCTGCCAGGCATCGCACAGCCAGGACATTGGTGAAATCGGGTTTCAGGTCCTTCTGGTCCCATGCCGTCTGCACATGGTTCCCCAGTTGTGTGAGTTTAATTCAGATGGCAGAGGGTTGTCAAGGGGCTGAAAGCAAGATTAAAAAGTCCTTCTGTCAGGTGCCCCCGAGGTTTAGGACTCTTAGGCTCAGTCGTCTACTCATGTCCTGGACATGGGCAGGGGGCAGAGGTCCATGCTGCCAGTCTCGCCTAAGGGTAGTCATTCAGCAATTGGGGCAGCGCCCTAAAATGATCCCTGGAAGATGAGTCCATCCCAAACCAAGAGTAGACAGTGGGGCTGAGCCAGAGGGCGCTAACCTGGGCCCCAGCACCCATGTGAAAGGTGGCAGGAACGCTGGTGATTACATTGCTCTCTCCTGAGCCCCTGGCCAGATCCTCAAGGAAGAAGTGATGCCTCGGTGTGTTTCAGCCATTTGCTCCCCTCCAGCCTCTGAAACCACAAGCAGACTGAGGAATTCAGCCTGCAGTGTGGGCTGAATAGTTCTAGGGAGGGAGCCGCTCTGAAAAGAAAGCAGTATCCTCTTGTCAGAAGGAATGTGTGAAGACATCAGAGAGGAATGTGGGGGCTCTGTTGGGGTGGCTCAGCAGTTTGGCCTCTGAATCATGCCATGTGGGTCCAGATTCCTAAGGGATGAACCCTCGGGACTGACATCACTCTCTCAAGACCATCCAGGCTCATTGTGCTGCCCAGCAAGTTTTTACCTTGGGGTTTTCAGCACTTGGGTTTTTTTCCCCCAACCGCATTTAATACCCATCATTCCTTCCAGTTCACCCATTTTCTGTCATCTGGAATTTGACAAACTAGGGCTTTTATAAGCCTGTTTCATGGCCGCCACCCCATTCCCCCAGGAAGGGGAATTCTTAGAACAGCGTGTGCTGGCTCTCGCGCCTGACCACTCAAGCCCAGCTTCTGTCAGGACATCTCAGCAGTGGCTGGGCGCAGCACTAGGCCTCAGGATCAAAGGTGACAAAGCTGTCTTCATGACCTCAGGAAGGAAGCATAGAGGGCTTGGAGGCTAACTGGTTGGTGGGATCAGAGAACGTCTTGAACACAGTGCCGGGCAGTCAGTGTGAGACCGACTAGGCTGATGAGGAGCTGTGTCTTAGGAATAAATGTAGACACTAGTCCATGGATGTTCTGAGCTTCAGGAACAAAGAAACCAAAGGGAAAGAGGTAAAACTAGAAAAGAAGTTTTTGTCGGGCAGTGGTGGCCACACCTTTAACCCCGCACTCGGGAGGCAGAAGCAGACAGAGCTCTGAGTTCACAGCCAGACTGGTCTACAGAGCGAGTTCCAGTGAGTCTTAAAATTTTAAAAAGGGAAGGGAGGGAGGGGGAAAGGCAGGAAGGAAGGAGGTTCATGTGCTGTGCTCTGTTTAAGGAGCTAACATGTTATGCTCAGAAGGCCCAGAAGCATGTAGAATGTCTTAGGCATAGAGATGAAGCAGCCAGATTTGCAAGCATATGTAGGGTAGACTAGAAGGGCCAGGCCCGAAAGCAGGGAGAACAGTTAAGAAGTCACTTTGGACATGAGTGGGAAGGCGGCCAGGGAGAGACAAGAGGGCAGAACTGGGCCTTTGGAATTGAGTCCCGAAGACCCCCAGGTTTTCTGTGTGGAGGTGTACAAGCGCAGGAGGGCAGTGCCCCAGCAGCAAGACCGTCAGTTTGGCCGCAGTGAGCTCAGGTTGTCTGTGGGGGTGACTGTCTGTCTATCTATCTATCTATCTATCTATCTATCTATCTATCTATCTATCTAGTTTTTCAGGACAGGGTTTCCCAGTTGCTTTGGAGCCTGTCCTGGTACTCGCGCTGTAGACCAGGCTGGTCTCGAACTCACAGAGATCCGCCCACCTCTCCCTCCTGAGTGCTGGCATTAAAGGTGTGCACCGCCACCGCCGGGTGACTTTCTACCATTTTAAGCATTTGCTTAGGGGCCCTCACCCTCTCATACAACACTCTCACCAGACAGCCCCAAGAGACTGGGTGTGAACTGAGTCAGCTCAGTGAGGGCACAGAACCATGGACATAGACAAGGGCCCCAGAACGGCGGGGTGGGGGTGAGGAAGATGGAAGGGAAAGTGGGACTTTGGCCAGAGAAGATGGTCTGAAAGAAAGGAGGGAATGAGATCAGCCTTCACATAGCAATGCTGTCTCGCGCCTAGTAGCAGAGGCCTCTCCACACCCCAGCTTGGCACTACCCTTAAAAATTCCCTTCTCTCAGGTTCTGCCCTTGAGGCTATCTGAGCAGCTGTACAGTGCCCACCCTCCATCATCAGCCCTCAAACCCTGCCTGCTCCCACACACCTGTCCTAGGTGCTGCTGGGATTACCACATAACCAAAAGCAGTTTAGGGAGGGCAGGGTTTATCTAGCTTATAGCTTACAGTCCATCACTGAGGGAAGTCTGGGCAGGAGCTCAAAGCAGGGACCTAGAGGAGGGAACTGAAGCTTACTGGCCCTTTCTGTAGCTGGCTCAGCCTGCTTTCTTGTACATCTCAGAACCAGCTGCCCGGGGTTAGACCTCCCACTTCAATCATTAGTCACAAAACTGGCCCCACAGACTTGGCCACAGGCCAGTCTAACAGAGGCAGTTCCTCGACTGATAACTCCCTCTGCCCAGATGATGCTAGCTTGTCGACTTGACGGAAGCCAACCAGCACACTTCTAGAAGCCTCGGTAGGCACCACTGGACATTTCCACTGTCGTGACACACTTACACGTGAGCTGCCACCACACGTACATGGAGCAGAACATCTCAAACCACAGGGACGCGACGGCCCTTGGGAAAGCAGGGATTTCAGAATGCTGCGTGCACTCTGGGTGAGCACCTGGTCCTAAGCAGGGAAGTGTTCTGAGAAAACAACCAGTACTAGCCACGTTGGTGACTGTCGGAAGGAAGGCGAATTATGCCATCACCCCTTTTGACATAAAAATAATTTTCAATAGAAGGTGAAAACCGTCAAGTTCTATCAATGAGATCTCTTCCATTATGCCAAGAATGATTGACTGGAAAGCACCTTACTTACAGGAAAATCATGCTGATGGAGTACAGCTTCCACTTTTTAAAGCACTTCCCATTAAAAAAAATCATCCCAATGTATAAAAATAGTTAAAGATGTGAATCAACAGCCAAGTAATTTATCGGCAGTTGAAAGCCTTGTGGTATAAATAGACCCAACAATGGGAATATCAAGTAACTCTCAGCCATGGCAACCTGACCTAACACAGAAGAAAGTCACATGTGGTTCACCCAGAGCCAGCCAGCCACCTTGGACCCGATCTGAAAGAGAGAACATGATGAACCCAGAGTCATTAGGTCAGGTCAACACTAAGTGCTGGGCGGGGCAAGGGAAGAGACACAGGGAGTGAAAATGTGGACCCCACCCAAGAGTCTGTAAGTTGTCCTGACTGTAGGCCTCTACAGGAAATGCACACATGGTGTGTGTGTGTGTGTGTGTGTGTGTGTGTGTGTGTGTTCAGGGTTAGGGGACGGGCAGAGTTCCCCAGCTACTAAAGAGGAGATGTGTTTCGACTCTGTGATGTCCTTCCTTCTCTCCTCCTTCCTGCCCAGACTTTACCTGGGATATAACGAGCAGGGAACATGGAACGAACTGGAGGTTTCCTGGGACTCTCGTATTTACTGGTGGTGCCTTACTGTCTGAGGTTCGGTTCCTTCTTTGTTCTGTCTTCTGTTAGGGAAGGTCAATCTAAAGGTGAAATGAAGTTGGAAGTCTATGCTGGATGTAAAAAGCATCCAACTTTGCAGCCTCCCGCCACAGAGCCGTCCCCATCGGACATCCTCACCTTCCTACTGCATATGAAGAGTTCCTTGTCTGCCCTTTATGCTTTTCCATCTTGGGTGTAATATGGCTTTCAAGGGTTGGGGCTCTGTGGCCCAGCTATACCCGCTTTGGGATACCCCTGCATCTCACTTCTCTGAGGTCAAAGCCAGAGCAACTGGAAATTGGTTCATCAGTAATTGAGTACACATGTGTGTGTGTATGTGTAAACACGTGTGTACATGCATGTAGAGGCAAGAGGTCAATCCTTGGGGACCGTGTTTCTGTGAAGGATATGTAATGTGGGATTTCCCTCTGTATGCTGCAAATATGTTTTATTACCATTGGTTAATAAAGAAGCTACTTTGGGCTTATGGCAGGGCAGAATATAGCCAGGCAGGAAATCTGAACAGAGATATAGAGAGAGTGTAGGCAGAGCCAAAGAGACACCATGTAGCTAGCTGATGAAGTAGACAGATGTCCTAGAAACTTACCGGTAAACCATGAGCCTTGTGGTAAAATACAAAATAACAGGAATGGGTTAAGTTATGATGTAAGAGCTAGCTAGGAATATGCTAAAGTCATTGGCCAAGCAATGTTGTAATTAATATCGTTTCTGTGTGATTATTCAGGTCTGAGTGGCCAGGAAACAAACAAGCAGTCTCTGACAACAGATATGTATGTGTGACACATGTGCACATACGTGTGTGAGAACATATTCCCACTCATCCTGTGCAGAGACCAGAGGAGGACATTAGGTCCTCTAGTGTCCTTTTTTTTTTTTTTTTTTTTTTTTTTTGAGATACGGCCTCTTCCAGCTCAAACAACTGGAAGCTTGTTTGAGTTGGGCCGTCTGACTAGCCAGCAAGCAATCAGAATCTGCCTGTCTGTGTAGGCACCCATGCCCAACTTATTTGTGTCCTGGGATTTCAGTCCGGGGCCTTAGGCTTCCACAGCAAGTTCTTCCAATAGCCTCCACCTTGATTTCTGAGGTAGGCTTTGCTATCAGCCTGAGGCTCACCAAGGGTAGGCAGGCTGGCCCGCAAGCCCCAGGGTCTGCCTGTCTCCTCCATCTCTCTAGTACTAGAAAGGCAAATGCCCACCCCCATGCCCAGCCTTCATGTGGGTTCTTAAATCAATAGTCCACGTGTTTACAAGGCAAGCACCTTGCCAACAGCCATGTCCCCCGCCCAAGTGTGTACCTCGTTTACGGTACTTTACATCTGAAGAGCGATGGGGAAAGGTGGAGACGATTTCTGATCTCTTCACACTGTTTAACCAGGTGGGGTGGGGATTGCCTGGGTCACGGTTCTTGGTCACCGTGTTCTGCCATGGTTGGTTAGTTCTGCTGCTAACACCTTGAGCCTCGGCTCCCCTGCAGTCACTGTCACAGCCCCTAAGTGTTCCTCCCGGTCCCCTCGACTTGCGCATGCCTGGCCTGGGTTGCGAAAGCCACAGTGAGCTTGCACTTCAGCATCCACACATGCAAGCGGGAGTTTCCCTGGATTCATTTCGCACTGACAAATAGTGGATAGCCACAAAAATGTTTCAAAAAGAGAGAAGTCATGTAGAGGCAAAAATGGTCACTTGCAAATTCACAAAAGGTGACCGATTTGACTTTTTAGAATCTCTAAGTCTTTCATTTTTATGGCATAGAAAACTTGGACATTGCAGCTCTGCCGCACCCTGTCATTAACGTGCTGTCACGCTCGGTTCCGTGTTCTCCCCTGTGCGTGTGTGCAGTGCATATGTGTGGGCAGAGGCCAGGAGGGCACGCGGTGATGGTTCTGTCGCTCTCCACCTGGAGACAGTCTCACTAAACCACGTGATCCTCCTGACTGTCCACTCACCTCACAGGCACACACACACACACACACACACACACACACACACACGTAGCTCTGAGCCACTACGCCACTACCTTTCTAGCCCAGATCTGTTGGGTTTTAGATGAGTTTCTGACACGTGACTTACTACATAGTTTCAGATGATTTGAGCTTCTGGTCCTCCCGCCTCCACTCCTCAACGCTGGGGTTACACGCATGTGCCACACGTCCAGTTTAGACAGCTAGGGATCAAGCTCAGGGTTTCATGCACATTGGGCAAGCACTGGGCCAACTGAACGACATTCCTAGACCAGCGCTTTGATTTCTCATTGTTCATTGTTATTATATAGAAATACGATTCGTTTTTATACTGACAAGGTAGCAGTGATCTTGTTGAACCTGTTATTTCATGCAGGAATTTTTTTCTCAGGAATGAATATCTACATAAATCATTATGCCAGTCACAGAATTTTTCTCCTTTTCTGCAATACTTGCCCTTTTTCTTGCCTTTCCAAACTGGCTACGCAACCCAGAACAATGCCGCTGAAAGGGACAATACCCACCAGGCCAGGCCCCAGGATGAGGGGAGTGTTGCTCTTCCTCCAGTGTGAGGCCCACAGCATCTGTTCAGAAATGCCCCCTCAGATGGCCAAGCCTAGTCTATTGTCTTCCTGAAAATGTTTAAAAAATTACTTATATTGATTTTTAAAGTAAGTGTCAGGCTAGCCTTGCATTCATTCCTTGGACAAGTTCTACTTGATTGTGGCGCATGTGTAGAAGTTTATATATATTTATGTTACAGCCAAATCCACGCGGCTGTTTTTATACTTCCTTGCGCTGCCACAGTCTGCTTTTGGGACCATGGCATGCTGACCATGGAAGGCGGCAGAGACGCGCCGCGCCTGCACCCTCGGCTTTGCCTGTGCCCACTCTGTCACGGTGACTTTATTTCTGACTTAAATTCTGGAAGAATCCTGCAGTGAGGATAGCAGGTGTTCTTGGTGGGAAAAAAATTTTTTTTAAATATAGGAAGAGTGTACCTTTGAAGGCTGTCTGTGAGGCAGGGGCAAGGGAGGGAAATGGGGTGTGAAAACCTGTTGCCTAAGTAATGCCTCCAGCACACAGCTTCACCCCTGCAAGCAGTGTCAACAGAAGGCAGCAAGCAGTGCAGTGTCTCTGTCCTTTAGTGTGAGGGTGTTCATCCCCCGGAACTGGAGCTACAGATGGTTGTGAGCTGCCATGTGGGTGCTGGGAATTGAACCTGTGTCCTCTTTAAGAGTACCCAGTGCTCTTAACCACTGAGTTACCTCTCCAGCTCTGTTTTTTGAGGTATATTTGTACATTTTTATGAAGTATATTATTAAATACATAGAATGTAATAATCAAGTTGAGATAGTAGACATTTTCATTTCTTCAATCACTAATCATGACATTGGAATTTTTATATTTTCTAGTCATTTTTAATATATCAGATTATAGGGGGAGAGGTGTCCTTTTGTTGTTATTTGTTGTTTTGGTTCTGAGATACATCTCACTGGGATGGGCCTGGCTACAATGGAATTCTGTTGACCAGGCTGGCCTTGAACTTGCAGTGGTCTTCCTGCCTCAGCCTCTGTAGCGTGGGGTTACAGGTCTAAGACGGGATGCCCAGGCTTCAAGGTTCTCACAGTATAGCCTTCGGCTCAGTGTCCCTCTGGCCCCAGCCCCTCTCACGTCATACAGCTTGCTGGGAAGCGAAAGAGGCCTGAGAACCATGTCTTTGCCTCCATTGTATCCATAGAAAAATGAACTTAGAGAAACACCTAGGAGCTCAGAAAAAGAGGAAAAGAGAGGGAGAGGAGAGGAATGGCGGCGGGGAGGAGGGAATCCACATCCGCAAGGCTATGGCTCCGTGGCAGGTTCCATACTGCCTATGTTGGCTGTGTGGACAAAGCGCAGTGACAATACTTATCTCCTGAGTCCACTCTTCCTCCTCGCTGCCTTGTTCTATTAGAAATCCAGATTATTCCAGAGAAACCCCAGGAGGTTTTCTCCAACCCTTTCTTAAAACCCTCACTAATTGAGCTTGGCAGTACAAGCCCATAAACCCAGTGACGACTCCTGAGGCTGAATCAGGAAGATCCCAAGTCCAGGCCCTACCTAGCAAGACCCTGTGAGACTCTCACTCTTGAAAACACACCCCAAACCATTTGTAAGCTGCCATACTATTTAATACTTACACATGGGTTCTGCACACACCCCTTGTTAGACAGGTCTCACTATGTAGTCCTGGCTAGTCTAGACATCATCGTGTAGACCAGGCTAGCCTCAAGACTATAGTTTCTGCCTCAGCCCACTGATTCGATGCTGGGACTAACGCCCTTCACCACCATGCCTCTTTTCTCATTGGGCACCACTGTGCTGGACACGTAGCTCAACGGATGTTTCAGCTGCACAGAGACAATTATGCATCAGGGCTCTCTCTTTGCAGTGGTTAGAATGGCCACAAGACTTACCAAGAACTGTGAAAACTAGGCCTAAGGGATCAGTAATCGGTGTGCAGGGGAGGGGGGCACTAGAAAATGCCCCTGAAAGCAGTTAATACCAGAATTTCCAAAGTGAGATTCTATAATTACACTTAAAATTGTTTTAAACATATTGGTTACAGGATGAGGTAGCACCCTAGAAGCGCTGATAACGGTATTAATTTGGTTCCTCTGTGACCTTCTCTAACGCAGACCCTGGAGAATGGAAGGGAAGATACTGTTCCTTGTATTTGGTTTGAGAACAGCAACTGAATGGCTCTCACCACTTTTGCATGCATTTGTAATGGCTAATTTTAGGGCTAGAGGCAGGATATACAAAATGAGCCTGGGGCATCTTGTCCCAGAAAGCAAGCAAGAGCAAAATGATGGAGATAGTATAAAAGACACGGGAGGCAGCTGAAAAGAACCCAGTTGCCAATGCTGGCAGACCCTGTTCTTAAGTGGGCAGAGCTCCGTTCTCAACTAACGCTTTAGATCCCTGAGCATATACTATTGACAGAAATTGTTTTGAGTTCTACATTCAAAATCTGTCATCCCTCCCCACCATTTATTTCATCATTCATATCAGTATGAACTCATTTTGGGGCTATTATCTAATATTATTTATTCTGTTCTTCATTCCTCGCAGCGTACAGAATATACTATGAAAAGAGGAGACTGTCATTAGAGATACCTGGCAGAAGCCACTCAGCGTATCACAGCACACATCCATGCTTTGATTTAGAAACAAATCCCAGAACCAGGCAATCTCCCACACTGGCGACGCCAAGGCTAACCTGGGCTACACAGTGAGATCCTGTCTACCCTAACTGAGGCACATTCTACAAAGTAGCCAACCTCTAAACTGTCATCAAAAACACCTAACATACTGTCATAGCTTACAGACATTGAAGAAACATGACAACTAACTGTAAAATGGCATCCCGCATGGGATGCTGAGACAGAAAAAGGACACAGCAGAAACTAATAAAATCCAAAGTATGAAAATCAGTTACCGATATACCACTATTTCACCAGGTATGGTAAGTATGCCGCATCTAGATGTCAACAAAGCTGCGGCTGGAGTGTCTGTGCTCCTCTGGAACTCTGAAGCCATTCTAAAATTAAAAGGGCTGGTTCAGTCTGTCCTGGGGCTTGAACCCAGGGCCTCCCACATACCAGGCAGGCACTCCACCACTGAGCCACAGCTTGACTGCATGTCTTCCTTTCATTGCAGGGTGCTGGTGACAGTTTTGTGGGCGCGCTGGCCTTCTACCTGGCCTACTACCCAAATCTACCCATGGAAGAAATGCTCAAGAGATCAAATTTCATCGCTACAGTCAGCGTCCAGGCTACAGGAACGCAGTCCTCTTATCCATACAAAAAAGACCTTCCTCCTGCTCTATTCTGACTGCTGCTAGCCCCCCAAAAATATAATCTGGGAATAAAGTGCACATGGGTGTGGCTTCTTAGCTTACAACTACTAGAGAAATGCCCTTTCTTTGTAAGCATGTTCATTTATGAAGTGACCAAGGCTTCTTTG
Organism: Alexandromys fortis; assembly: GCF_014885135.2. Taxonomy (NCBI): domain Eukaryota; kingdom Metazoa; phylum Chordata; class Mammalia; order Rodentia; family Cricetidae; genus Alexandromys; species Alexandromys fortis. Next base: position 221,307 of record NW_026068272.1, on the reverse strand, counting down.
ACTCAAGAGTGATACTTTCCATTTTTATATTCACGATTTTAACTAGAATTAGATTCCACCATCAGAATCTGTACGAATAGTACCAATATTTGGAGAGCAGCAATTTCTAGTGCTGAATGCACAGTAGAAAGCAGTGCTTAATTTTATGTGTATTGGTATTTTGCCTGCATGTATGTCTGTGTGAGGGTGTTGGATCCCCTGGAACTGAATTTACAGACAGTTGTGAGCTGCCATGTGGGTGCTGGGAATTTAACCAGGGTCCTCTGGAAAAGCAGTCGGTGCTCTTAACCACTGAGACATCTCTCCAGCCCGAGCAGTGTTTAGAGCCCAAGCAATGAATGTTCCAAAGGGATAGGGGATAGCAATGGGCTCTCCCTGGCACCTTCTGGGAGATAGGTAATCCTCACCTTTAGCCTATGTTGTCAAACCTGCTTTGGGGACTGGGGATGTAGTGAGTTGGTGGAGTGCTTGTCTAGTATGCATGAAGCCCTGGGCTTGGTCACTGCCTAAACTGGGTGTGGTGGCACATGCCCGCAATCCCAGCACCTAGGAGGTGGAGACACTAGTTCAAGGTACCCTGAGCAAATATGAGTCACCCTAGACTACATGAAATCCTGTCTGGGGGGGGGGGGGAGAGAGAGAGAGAGAGAGAGAGAGAGAGAGAGAGAGAGAGAGAGAGAGAGAGAGAGAGAGAGAGACTGCACAAGCTTTATGTCTGCATTTATAGTACAAGAGACCACACCCATGTGGGCTGGTATCCTAAAGGCTGAAGGAGTTCCCACAGCAAAGTAGGTTATGGACTAGCAATTCTAAAAAAGCTCAGCTTTCACTTCAAGCCAGAAATCTGAGGAAAAAATGGAGGCAGCTGGAGAGTTTTGAAAACTGGTGGGAATGGGAAGATGAGGCGAGGCAGGAGTCATACATCAACATGGGCTATCATGTAATCCCACCATGCCCCCAAAGCAGTGGTATAGAATATACTGGCGCTTCTGGTAAAAGAAAGGTACAGTCAAGTCCACTGCTGTCCTCAGAGCCTGTGGCCCTTCTGGACTGCACAGCTGTGAGAACTTCTCAGACTTACAACTCTGGTGAGCTGGCTGAGAATACGGACCAGGGGCACTGTTCCTAATGACCCAAGCCAGAACCAAAGCAGATGTTCTGTCTCTTTCCTTCTTCCAGCTGCATGCCGTCCTGCAGCCTCAGGGTGACTGCTCCACACAGCCTGGAGCACTGTCCTGAGGAGCAGCCTAGCAAGCGCTGCTTAAGTCTCACTGTGGAAAATGGCTTCCCTCATTGAGACAATAGTGATTTCTTGGTAAGGTGGTCGGGCTTTTTTGTTTTTTACATTTCAAACAGTAGGAAAAATATCACTAAGAGACAAGAGCACAGGCTATTTTGACATTTTTTATTAATGCCTATAAGAAATCCAGAGAGATAAATATCTGGTCTCTGTGAAGAACTCTTTCCTGGCACTGCTCCTTCCCAGCGGCCTTCTCGCCGGCGGCCATGTTGTCTCCTCTTCTTCAGCACACTCTGCAGGTCTCTGAGCCAGTCCCTCGCCCTCAGTCTTCTGGTTTATGAATCAAATTCATTTTCTATCCAATGCTTAGAGGGAGCGTATTTTTTTCTGTTCCACGAAGAGAACTTTTTTGTTCACTGTGAGGCAAGAGAGAGGGATTGTAGCAGAAAACTAGGAAGCGTCACCATTTTTATCAACATTCACCCCACCCGAGCCTCGTTACTGTCCCTCAGATGTGAGCATGGGCTGATTTTCAAGTCTGAGCCACAGCAGACAGACAGACATGGATAGGGATAGGGGATGTCACCACCCAAGCAGCACTGTCCTCAACCAATCAAACATGGCCTGCCCTGCCTGGGGTCCACTCTCACGGGCAAGCAAGAACAGCACTGAGAGCGGAGCAGTCCTCAGAGGAATGGCAGTCAGAAGGGACAGCAAATACAGAACCTCTGCTATCTAGAGATGGCTTCACACCAAATAGGAAAAGTCAGATCAACAACGCGGCACTATAGCAAAACCTCAACACCACAGATCCCCAAAAGTGCTACCTGCCTTAGAGAGAGACTGGAGAAGGGCGCTGGGAAAGGGGGTTTTCACAGAGCCCCAGGGTCCTATACTCCACCATCAGCCTCCAGCCAACCCCACCATACACACGCACACACGCGCACCTAGCTACATGCCCTGATTCTTCTGTGCCACAAAAACAAGACACTCAAAGAAAACCCAGAAGGGCAAAGGACTGTGTGACCTCACAACTCCTCACTGAACCTGACCATACAGGATTTCAACTTTGTTGTCTCTTCTACAATGAAAATGGATATACTTCTTATTAAATTTTCAAACTATGATTAAGAATTAGCTGGAGAGCTTATTTAAAATATATTGCTGTGGGCCAAAGAGAGGCTCGGTGGTTATGAGCACCAGCTGCCTTTCCAAAGGACCCAGGTTTGATTCCCAGCACCCACATGCTGCAAACAACCACCCATGACACCAGTTCCGAGGGCTCTGACGTCCTCTTCCAGCCTCTGCAAGCACAGGTACACTCGTGTCACACAGACATACAGGCAGCCAAATCATCCTAACAAATAAAAAATAATGGAAAAACATCTAAATATATTGCATTTCTCATTTCCATCCTAACTCCAATTCAAAAGCAGGAATTCAATTTTTTTTAATTCTCTAGGCAGCTGAACTTAAGAACCATTAACCAGCCAAGAAAAACGTACCACTCAATTAAAAACACACCTATATTATAAAGGGGTATTGTTCACGTATTTTGGAATCATGTAAGACATGAGAGAATATCTGTATGCACTGAGAAGCAATCAGGAGCTACTAAATGGACATGTCCAGAAGCTACTCGTCATCAGAGCAAGATTCTAAGCCGGTCAAGGTGCACACACCTTTATTCCCAACACTCTGGGAGACAGGGCAAGTGAATCTCAGTGTTTGTTCAAGGTCAGCCTGATTTACATACAGAGTTCTAGGCTGGCCAGTAATACACAGAGACCCTGTCTTAAAAAAAAAAAAAAAAAAAAAGGTTTTATAGACTAAAAATCCTTTATTCTCTGTGTTTATCCCTTTAACTGAGACAAGCACTCTGCGTTTATACAGAGACCCGTGTATCCTAAGATGATCATGTGAAAACCCAGGAAAGCTCAGGACCTGGAGAGCAGGCCAAATGTGCTGAATGCTTATAATTCCAGCACTCAGAAGGTACAAACAAGAATTTCAAGTTCAAGACCATCTTGGGTTATGTAGGAACATGATGCTCCCTGTCCCACTAAATCCCTCCCCCCCACCAAAAAAAAAAAAAAAAAAACAGAAACATGCTGGGCATGGTAATCTCGGCACTTAGGAGGCAGAAGCAGATGGATCTCTGTGCACCCCAGGCCAGCCAAGGACACACAATGAGACCCTGTTTCAAAATTAAAAAAGAAAAAGAGAAAAAGTCAGAATTTAGGGAGAAGCCAGAGCTTACTCCTTCAGCAACACTTGGACACAGTGGGATCAGAGCAGGGGCTTGGGCCACAGTGCAGGGCAGCAGCAGCCCAATGAGTGCCAGTACTGAAAAACAGAAAGCTCTATACAAATAGTTAAGAGTCAGGAGCAGGAGTGACGCGGAGCTCTGAATGCTATGCTGACAACATGTGAGGGTCCTAACTCTTCTGTTAATGGGTTCTTCTTTGGTTAGCTTGTGGATGTTTGGCAGCTCTAGGAATTGACGTAGGACCTTGTAGACATAAAACAGGTACTCAGCCATGGAGCCACACATATCCCCAGCCAAGGTCCTGATTGTGAACCAGTATTAGGAAGGTGCTCTAGCCATCGGTCCTGCTAAGTACAGCTACCACCCCTCATCAAAGAGGCTTCTCTACAGCAAATCACAGGCTCTACAGAGACCATCACAGAAAACCTCAACTGGAAACAACAGATCGTGGGGAACCCGGCCCCAACATCTCCCTCACAGCCCTGCATCTTTGGATCTGGGGACAGCATGGCAGAGGGGCAGAAAGACCAAGAAGACTGAGGTGAAACAGTGTCTCCTAGAAATGGTGGCATAACAAGGATGGAACAATAGCAGTATCAATGGACGTGTTAACACGAAGGGGGAAAATTCATGGGGTCTCACCCCTAGATATAAACTACACGCAGCTAATGAATGCTGGGAGAATTAGTCTCCCCCAAGGATGAGTGAGTACCTTATTATATGTCCAATGTGCAGTGGTCAGCCCTGTTGTGTACATACATACACATGGAACAACAGAGGCTATTCAGACATTTGTACATACATGCATACACGTGTAATGATAATAACGGGCTATCAGCTTGGAGGGGACATCGATGGAGGGTGGCTCAAGTGGCTAGAGGGAGGAGAGAAATGATCTAATTGTATTTCACTTAACACTGACCAAGGAGCGAGGGTTACAGCACAATATTAAAGCTTGTACAAGGTCCTGGGTCAAAACCCAGCTGGGGAAGGGAAGAGCATGACTCCAAAGATCATCCGCTCCTAGCACCTAGGCAAGTATCAAACCCTCTCCTCTCAGGTCCTCCCTGGTGTGAAAGACAACCATTCTCCCGCAGAGCTGTTGCCAGATGAACAGTGAGCACTCGTGTGAGCTGAGCTGAAACGACATACTGCTATCCACCACACTAAACATAATGCAATTTTCAGTCAAAATGTTTGCTGTTTAATTCATAGAAGAATGAATCTGTCAAGTTTTCCCTAAAGCTAACCTAAATCTACTCTGTTCCAATTAAAGTCTGTATTGCCTCGTTTAGTGATCCACAGAATTAAAGCTGACAAGTTTTCATTCTCATCATGATAAAGCTTAATACGCTTATGCCTTGCACTTTAATCCTTCCTCCTTGGCATCTAGTCTTAAATGAGGAAAGGAGCTCTGAAGACAGGGGTGGGGGCTGAAGAGGGCTCAGGGATTAAGAGTACTTGTCAAGAAGACCCAGGTTCGCTTCCCACCCACATAGGGTCCACAACCATCTGGAACTCCACAGTTCCAGGGAACCCGATATCCTTTCTGACCTCCATAAACAATGCAAGCACACATGATACACATACATACATTCAGGCAAAACACTCAAATAAAATGAGTATACATATATACATACATAGAGAGGTGTGTGTGTGTGTGTGTGTGTGTGTGTGTGTGTGTGTATGTACATATGTACGTATGTATAAAAAAGGCAGATGCAGCTGGCTGTTGCATTGGAGCAGTCTGGGAAATGATCAACTGACTGGAAATCTTGTGTTTCATTCCTGGTTTGCTTTATAAGAGACTAACAGAACATTATCCTCCAAACAACTTCACTCATTAAAATGATGGGAAATGGTCAGATTCTCTGGTACCCTGAGCTAAGCCAGCCCTAAAGCAAACATCTTCATCGCAAATCTGCAAGGCATCCATAGAACAGCAAGAAGTCAGGCATTAGCTACCCCAGAAAAGACATTTTGCTACCAATCTTCAGACATTTCCCATTAGAAAATCTAGTTGTAACTGGGTATGTGGTGCACACCTCTAATCCCAGCACTCAGGAGGCAGAGGCAGGCATGAGTTTGAGGCCAGCCCAGTCTATAAAGAGAGTCCCAGGACAGGCTCCAAAGCTACACAGAGAAACCTGTCCCGGAAAAAAAAAAAAAAAAAAAGAAAGAGAAGAAGAAGAAGAAGAAGGAGAAGGAGGAGAAGAAGAAGAAGAAGAAAGAAGAAGGAGACGGAGAAGAAGGAGAAGGAGAAGGAGGAGGAGGAGGAGGAGGAGGAGGAGGAGGAGGAGGAGGAGGAGGAGGAGGAGGAGAAGAAGAAGAAGAAGAAGAAGAAGAAGAAGAAGAAGAAGAAGAAGAAGAAGAAGAAGAAGAAGAAAGAAGAAGGAGAAGGAAGAAGAAGAAAGGAAGAAAGAAAGATCAAATTTTCTGCCCAATGTACCAACATATACTCTCTATACTCTCTACTCATTTAAATCATATCTGAAGCTTGTGACTGGCCCGTCGGACCACACCCTCCCCTCCACAGATAGCTACTGCCTCTATTCTTTGCATGGTTGATTTCCTACCTTTACAAAACTAATTCTCGAGTACCTGGGGACTCGGCCTACCTGTCCTGGCTCTAGTGCACCTCCCACAGCTCCAGTCCCACCACATCCCAGCATCGCAGTGATCTTACTCGTACAACTTATTATCACATTGTCACTGCTTCCCTCTCCCTCCCACACCAAGAGCAGAGACTGAGTTTGACATCCTGGTGTACCCAACCCCAGCACGGCAGCTACTGCTATAATAAACACGGTGAAGAAGTGTCACGATTTCAAAAGGGCACAAAATCACCAAAGACACTCATTCGGGAAAGGAGTCAGAGGCCTGCTGTGGCATCACTCCCCTGCTGGGACATCACTTCTCTGAGTCTTACCAATTGGATCATAATGCAGAAGAGTCAGCTTTTCTCGGAGTCGGCTTCTCTTGTGGTTGAAGGTGAAACCTGTCCCAGCTTGGCTCACCAGCCTCACCAGAATGGTTCTAAGATGAAAAAGTACACTGTTAAGAGCTGAGGAAACACACCAGGCCACCAAGAACATGCAGCACACTTGTTGAATTTTGTGGAGTCAAAGTAATTATGAATATTACTTCATCCTAAGAAGGGTCTGTGCTATGACAGCCTATATTTCTCATAAAGCAATTTCAATGGCTCTGAATCCCAAGATATAGTCACCTACCAGGACCTGGTAACAACCTCACCAAATACCAGGACTGATCAAGAACCTCTGGCACGAGGAGCAGGAGCCAGAATAAACAATAGCAGGCAGTCACAGCTGGCCCATGGGCAACTTTGAAGATGCTGCTTCAAAAAAGCCAATTCTTCCAAAATGACAGAGGCAGTTCAATCAGGAAGGGACAAAATTAAAGAGATCTGAAGTTACACATCACTAATGTACAAGCCCTGGACACCTTCATATTTCCTTTAAATTAGTTATCCAAACCATAAAACTTACTGCTTGCCTCCCTGGCCCTTTGAATACCCATACTGCCACTCTGCCATATGTGTGTGTGTTACCTTTGTCGGCCCACATAAGACATCATTTCTCCTGCCATTCCCAAAAAATCTAAAGCATTCAAGACCACATTACAACCAGGCATGGTAGCTCACTCCTATAATCACAGCACTCTGAAGGCTCAGACAGGAGGATTGCTGTTAAAAAGTTAACCTGGACTGGACTACAGTCCAGTCCTGCACTGGGAACCAAACCCAGGTCCTCTATGAGAGCAACAAGCACTCAAGTCGACTGAGCTATCCTTCCAGATCCTATTTCAAAACACAAAATAAAGCCAAAAAGACCACATTCCGCAGTGATGTTCAGAATAGTGCCTCTGAGGATCAACGCAGTATTGGTTGATGGATTAAGAAAGACAATGATGCCAGGTCTGGGGACGCAAACCAGTAACCCTAACATTCAGGAGCCGGGAGCAGGAAGTTCACAAGTTCACAGTCAGCCTGGGAAACTCACTCAGGCTTGTCTGAAAACTTAGAAAAATATACAAATAAAAAGAGGGCTGGGCAGGATTCAGTAAGAGAGCATTTGACCAGCAGGCATTTGGCCCTCGGTTCAATCCCCAGCACTGTGGAGTGGGAGGCGTGTTTACATAATCATTCATTCACTCGTGAAGATTCAACAAATCTCTGTGGGGTCCTTACTCTGTAAGGAGTCCTACAAGAAGCAAGAAACTAAGTCTGCATCCTCTCAGGGCTAAAACTATGGAACAGAAAATGAACTGGCAGGGCTGGAGAGATGGCTCAGTGGTTAAGAGCATTGCCTGCTCTTCCAAAGGTCCTGAGTTCAATTCCCGGCAACCACATGGTGGCTCACAACCATCTGTAATGAGGTCTGGCGCCCTCTTCTGGCCTGCAGGCATACAAGCAGACAGAATATTGTATATTAAATAAATAAATAAAAAAAAAAAAAAAAAAAAAAAAAAAAAAAAAAAAAAAAAAGAAAATGAACTGGCAAACAGGGGGAAAGGCAAGGCATGGATCTATCCTCTAGTCCAACAGCCTCATGTTTAGCCACACATTTTTTTCTAGTGCTTAGACTGATTTCCAAACCTATAAACAGGCTCTCGGATTTAATCAATCAGAGTTATCTGTAGATTCCTGCAGAAGACTACAGGAAAGTGAATCTTGGTCCTCACTCCGAGGAAATAGAATTTTGGTGCTGATCGAAACATAGTAACGGCCTGACAGCAACCGATAAGCCCTGAGATGAGAGAAGAAGCCAAAGCTCCTTTAAACAAACAACATGAATGCTGACCGGAGGCTACTCAGTGGGACCGGAGGCAAACAGGACAGTGCCACACTTTGGAAGAGGCCAGATTTCCAACTACGCTCTTCTCCTGGGCCAGTAATGGGGACTCTTGGGAGATGCTGGGCAGCGGGTACCACAGCTCCTATCAGCCACAAACTTAGGAGGCAGCAGCCAATCATGCACATGGGCTGAGTTGCTAAGCTATGCGTTCTGTGGTTCCGGTATTAAATGCATTTTCAGGTTAGGTATTTGCAACCTGGGGCAGAATTACCAAACAGCAGCACTATCATCAAGTCAAGATGCATCTGTACTTTTATTTTCACACCGACAAAATAAGCAATAAATAACCCTAAATCAACTTTGAGGAAAGCAAACACTGGCTTAAGAGACAGATACTCTGGCCGCAGCTAGACCACCAACCCCAATAAGCAAAGTTTAAAGAAAACAAACGCTTTTACTTACTTTGACTTGCTCTTGGCAACTTTTTTTGTGTAAAGGTTGGAAGAGAAAAATAAAAAAATACATTTATTATTTATTTTACGCAAAGTGCTTATAAACATCAATAATAACCCAAAACACTTAAGAAATAAGCAACGTTTACCCTAAAGTACCTTTCCTGGATAATAAAGAGTAATCAGACCAACAAAACTTTGAATGTTTTTTTTTTTTTTAAGACAATCCATGCAGTTGGCTGGCACCTTAAAGTCTTTCTAAACTAGTCTGTGCTCTCTTCACCCTTCAATGGTGCGATCATTTGCACTGTAACAGCCTCCTGTCTTAACAGGTGAACTTTGCAAACTGCAGCCAAGTCACGTGAGGCGAGAACGCCCTCGCAGCAGGAAGTCAGTGGGGAGCTAGAGGACCCGGTGACACCGCGGCTACCGGGGCGATTCTCGTCCCTACGGAGGACAGCGGAGCCCAGACCCGGGAGGTGCGCGCCGGATGGCAGCTTCCCCGCCTGGCTCCACCCCACGACCTGCCTGTCACCGTCTCGGCCCCACGCCGCGGGCCCTGCCGCCGCCTCAGACCTACTTACAAGACGCGGCAGAAAGCAGCATGATCTCAGCTCCGGTACTCTAGCCCAGGCCGACCTAAACAGCGGAACAACTGCTTCCGGGGCATGAGCCGGTTCCGGTACAGGGCTCAGGAAGTTGACAGAAGCCACGCCCTCTCCCGAAGGCCCATGAATTCTCTAACTGTGCTTTATTGGCACTGAGTTTTGGGGTATTATGGGATGGATCCTCCTCCATGCAAAAGATACTACTGCCTAATATCCCAAGCTTCTCATCTGCCTGGATCCAAAGTCTGGTGCCTTTCCCATTAGACATTGAGCTACTATTTGGCCATCATGATTTTTTTTTCTTCGAGACAGGGTTTCTCTGTAGCTTTGGAGCCTGTCCTGGAACTAGCTCTTGTAGACCAGGCTGGTCTCGAACTCACAAAGATCCAAAGATCCGCCTGCCTCTGCCTCCCGAGTGCTGGGATTAAAGGCGTGCGCCACCACCACCCAGCTGCATCATGAATTTTTTTATGCCTTTGCAAGGAGCCCTAATCTCACTGTTAACTTCATCTCCCAATCAATAATCAGGATTTTATTAGTTTTGCTGTTGTTGTTTCTACTTAATTTTGTGTGTTTATGATAATTCTCCCTATTTTCTAATTTGTTCCTAGATTTGCTTGTTTTTGCATGTCTGGGTGTTTTGTTTGCATGCATGTTTGTGCAGCACATGTGTGCCTGGAAGCTGAGGAGTTCAGGTGAGTGCATAGGATCCCCTGGAACTGGAGGATTATGATGTTGTGAGCCATCCCAGGTCCTCTATGAGAGCAACAAGCACTCAAGTCGACTGAGCTATCCTTCCAGTTCCATTTTTTGTTGTTGTCTTAAGTGATCTTCCCAATAACCCTGTCATAGTATTTCCACTCCCACATGAGGAAACTGAGGATTGGAGTGACTAACTTGACCAAGGTTGCTCAAGTTGTGAGTAGAAAGTCTTGGTCTTGAACCCGAATCTTCAGAATCCAGAGGTTATACTTTTAAATTTTAAATATGGTGGGCATGCTGCCTACTCAAACATGGTAGGCATGTATTGAGTGCTAGTCTAGCCAAATCAGAGCTCCAGGTTCAGTAAAGACCCTGTCTCAAAATAGAGAGAGAGAGAGAGAGAGAGAGAGAGAGAGAGAGAGAGAGAGAGAGAGAGAGAGATAGGTAGAGAGATTTAGGTGGAGAGGAAGTAACCTGACATTGACCTCTGGTCTCCACACATGAACGGCCACACATGGACACACACATAAAACACAGACAAAAGAGATACATGTGAACTGTCTTGAATTCTTGAATGGACTATGAAGGAAACAATGGCTTTCTCCCACCATTAGCTGTACGTATCTGTTATTTATACTTAACACGTTGTTGGCAGCTGGTGAGTTGATCAAGATGTAACACACGATTTGCTTTTTCTTTTCCACCTGAACTTACGTATCGCGCCCTCTGTACATTATAAACTGCAGAACAGTAAAAGCTCCTGAGAGCCCAGGAGGCAAAGGCGTGGTTCTGTAAGGAGCTGGAGCACAGCCTCTCTGGGAGCCTAGTTAAGGGGGGGAGAGGACACAATTTAGCCCGGATCTCAACCCGGAGAAATAGATGAGGAAGTGAGAATCCACACTGTGCCCTGCCTCATGCTGGTGGACACTCGATTCCCAGCACTCAGTGATGGGATTCAGACCTCTTCTCTATGCTGGGAGGGCCCTGGCTGCACACCATCCAGCTCACTGTCTCATATGTGCCCCGCCTGACTCACGGTTGGGACATAGAACTACTGTTCTTGTCCACAAGGTCAGCGATGCTAGCTCCCTAACCTATCCCACAGGCCAGGGAACATGGGTATTAGTGGAAAGGAGATCACAGGAAAAAGTTGAGTTTCCCACAAAGAGATGGTACCTGCTCAGTTTCCTCCAGACAGACCCAGGTATTTTCAAACTCAGGTCTTCTGCCTCAACAGCTTAGAATTAGAGCAAAGAATGCCTGGAAAGTCAGGCTGAAGGCTGGGGATGTGCGCCAGATTCAGTCTGTGTGGGATAGTGTCCTCAGGATGGTGGTCAACACATCGCCATTATCAAACCCTCCATCATGATTCAGCCCCACACCTCTCTACTCTGGGTCAGTATCACTAGAAAGCATTACTAGTGCTTTCTGTACTCCCCTCTCACCACACACCACTCCCTCAGGGCCCTCCGAGTAGCTAGTAGGACTCTCTGCAGTCTTTGAATCACTAACCTCCCCCAACCCCAAACCAAATCATTGAGTCCAGTTTGTGGTGGCCAGCTACTCTGAGCATGAGGCCCGCCTTGGAGTGTGGTGGGTGTGTCCAGTGTCTCTCTATGGAAGAAAATTCATCTTCTGTTTCCCAGCAGCTGTCGAGTCCTGGTTAGGAGTGGGACTTCCTGCCTACTTCCCTTCTCAGAGAGACTGTGAACTGCAAGCCCAAGACCTTTACAACTTCAAGACACACAAAGTCCTACCCAGTTTTCAAACTCCTTAGAAGGTTCTGAGGCTCGGCCAAAATCGAAACTACTAAGTGGGATCTGTGAATTCTAGCTTAGCTAGTAGGCCCCAAGTTGCAGGTGTGTCTACTTAATTCATTTTGCATGAGCCGCTCTCACCTGGGTAGGCGGAGGAGGGGAGAAAGTGGCCAACTAGAAAACAATGAGGAAGTCATTGAGTTATAAGCTAAGAGAAAGGTGCTCGCCTACATTCCCGAAAGTTCTAGGACACTTAACAGAGGCCCTAGACAGAAGACCAAAACCAGGAAGTTTAGTTGCTACCGGAAAGATTGATGGAGGTCCTGCAGACACACCCTTCCCGCCCACATATTTCACCTTCCACGAGAAGGGCCAGAAAAGCTCTGACAGGAACAGTTTCGGGAAAGTCAACACATTCAGTCTGATTGGTGGGTGATGGATGGGAGAGAACTGTGGGTGCTGGAGCACAGGGTGTGGTAGTTTAGGGGGACATGGGCTGAACCAGGAGGCAAAGGGTGGGAACTGGTCAGAGCCAGGCATTCCTGGTGTGGGTGGGAAGCTGGGCTGTGGGGCAGCTGCTGTAAAAGCAGCTGAAGGAAAGGAGCTGCCCACAAAGCGAGCTGGCTGCTTTTCCCACCAGCCCTGTGACTCTCCAGATCTCACATTTTTGAGGGGCAGGAAGAGTAGTGGGGTTGTTGATTGTTGTTTTCTCTCCTTTGGTTTTTTGTTGTTTAGTTGGTTGATTGGCTTTATTTTTGTTTATTGATTGATGGATTTTTTTTTTTGAGACAGGGTCTCACTAGGTATCCTTGATTGGCTTGGAGCTTTCTTCCTAGAGACCAGGTTGACCTTGAATTAACAGAGATCCTCCTGCTTCTGCTAAGGAGTACTGAGATTACAAATGCCTTTGCCTGCAGAGTCATCTCGTGGTCCTAGTTTGACAGGGTTTGGGGGTTTTGTTTGTTTGTTTTTTGTTACTTGGTTTTTTGCTTGTTTTGTTTTCTGGTCTGGAGCTTGCCAAGTAGATCAGATTGGCAGGCTAGTGAGACTTAGGGGACCCCCACCCATCTGACTCCCCAGCTCAGGGTTTACAAGTGCACCTCAACATATCTGCTGCATTTTATATGGTCCCCACTGCCTTCCCCCTGGAACTGATCTGGCCACAAGGTGCCAGTTCAGTTTGAAGGGATTGAAACTGGGTTCCAACTCTCCAGTCCTCCCGACTGCTTTCCTGGAGAGATCTCTGAACTCGTGGTTCTTCTGCCTCCACCCTCCCCAGTGCGGGATTAGAATCAGACACCCTGTTTAGTCAGCCTCAGTTTGTAGTGGGATTGGTGTGATGTGTCAATGGAGCCCACAACCCTGGTTGACCATCATCAGGTGAATCCTGCAGTCTCTCCATGGGAAAGTTCCATGAATTAGGAAAGAACCCTCTCAAGATGCTCCCCAATGCTGTCAACCCTGGTACCCAGCTGAACCATCGAGGGTTCCCATGAGTAGAGATAATATGCATCCATGAGTAGAGAACAAGACCCTAGGGAAGCCTCATAATGCTCTCCAGGTGCAAATGGTCATCCGAGATCAGGGTTACTCAGCACTAGCAGATCTGAGGATAGGGTAAGTTCTGAGCCTGCTGAAGTGAGATCTGAAATTCTGCATCTCTAACAGGGCATCCGACTCTGTGGATGTTGCTGGCTGTGCGCTGTTCCTACTTGAGGTGTAATCAGTCAGTCAGTCAGTCGGTCAGCAGCAGCAGCAGCGAGCTAGCTGGCAATGCAGATTTCAGGGCCCATGCTGATGTCCTGAATCATAGTCTGGATCTTAACAAGATCCCAAGTGATCTGAAAACACTGATGTTCAAGAGGCAATGTTCTAGAAAGAGCAATAACAAAGGGTGGACAAGATTCCTTTCCTCAGAACAGAATAGAAGCTACGGGTGGGGGTGGGGTTCTCCCTGTTTTAGTTACTGCTCTCTCTGTGGGCCTGATACAGCAGCTGGTATATAACAGCTGCTCAACGAATACTTAACACGTGAGTGGACAAGTTAAGGGTCAGTTTTAATTTGAACATGAGGCCACTATGGGACCAGTCACCAAGAAAGTAACAAGACTTGCTGTTAACTTCTGAGGCAAATGTCTTTCTGGCCTCCTGCCTAAGCAAGACTGATCCTGATGTTGGCACAGAATGGGACCCACAATCATGCGGGGCAAGAGCATACTAAATTACTCGTCTGTGGAAGGTAAAAGGGGTAGCCAAGGAAAAAACAGCCAAACAGGCAGGTCAGAAAGGACCAGAGGCTAAGTCAGTGAAGAGTGGGGAGTCGTGTACCCCAGGTCCAGAACTGACCCATCTCATCTCTAGATCGGTTCCATAAAGCTGCTTCAAACATGCTTGCAGTAGGTAGAAGAGAACACACGAGCTGGGCGGTGGTGGCACATACCTTTAATCCCAGCACTCAGGAGGCAGAGGCAGATGGATCTCTCTGAGTTCGAGGCCAGCCTGATCTACAAAGGCTAGCTCCAGGACAGGTCCCAAAGCTAAAGAGAAACCCTATCTTGGGAAGAAAAAAAAAAAAAGAACACACTTGGCCTCAATGCTAGTATTGCTTTCTATTTTGCATTCAGATTAGACATCAAGGCCTGGAGATGTAGCTCACTTGCCTAGAATCCCCATAAACTGGGCCTGACAGCATGTAGGCAAAGTTTTTCTATACAGCAGCTGCTCTCAAATAAACACATTGAGGCTTATATTAATCACAAATGCTCAGCCAATAGCTCAGGCTTATTACCAACTAGCTCTTACATTTTAAGTTGACCCATATTCCTTATTTTCTCTCTGCTGCATAGCAATACCTTTATTATAATTGCCTGTTTATCTCCTGTTCCCTCTGTGTCTGACTGGTGACTCCTGACTCTACCCTTCCTCATCCCCTCATTCTCAATTTGACTTTCCCATCTAACTTTATCCTGATCAGCTATTGGCCAGTCAGCTTGTTTGCTAAACCAATCATAGCAATGTATATTCACTCAGTGTGCAGAACCATTCCACAGCAGCAGAACCCACCTGTAACCCAGTTCTGAAGAAAGTGAAGACAAAAGCTCAGAAGTTCAAGGAGAACTTCTTACATAGAAAATTCAAGGCCAGCCTGGAATATGTGAAACAGTGTTTGGGCTTTTTTGTTTTTTTAAAGATGTCAGTATGAAATTTCTCAGGCAGCCTGAATGGCTTCTGGATGAAGTCCAAATTCCATGGTTGGACAAATGTTAAATCTTACAGAGAACAAACAGTATTTGTTATTAACTATCCTTAGAGGACTGGAACAATAACTAATTTTTGAAGTGATTATTCCTGGACCTCAGGGTATCAATCTAGAAAAGAAAGGGTTGCTATGTTTCCTATGTTAATATTATCCAGACTTCCTAGAAAACTCATCACACTCAACTCAAAACGCCAGCTCATTTACCCTAATGTTTATTTTAATGCTCTGTGTACAGAGAGGCCTTTTTTTCTAATTGTGTGCACGTGTACCATGTGTGAGCGTGTATGTAAGTGGGCATGTGCCGTGGTGTGCAGAGGACAACAGGATGATCTCGCTTCCCCTTTGTCGAACCAGGGTCTCTAGAGCCATTCCTCCCATGCTGAGGCTAGCTGACGCTGGAGCAGCAGTTCTCAACCTGTGGGTCACCACCCCTTTGGGGGGGGTCGAACAACCCTTTCACGGGGGCCTAAGAAAACTCAGATATTTGCATTATAATTCATAAGACTAGCAAAATTACAGTTATAAAGTAGCAATGGAAATAAGCTCATGGTTGGAGCCAGCCCGACACGAGGAACTGGATTAAAGGATCGCAGCATCAGGAAGGCTGAGCGCAGATGCTCTGGAGTGTTTAGACCATTGTCCTGTCTCCACCCCCCATCTTGTCATAGGGATACTGGGATTAAAGATCCAGGTCACCATCTTCCAAAACCAAAACCAAAATCCTTGCCACCACATCCAGCTTTTTTTGTTTCCAAATGGGTTCAGGGATCAAACTCAGATTGCCAGGCTTTCATGACAGATCTTGTTTGCCCACCAAGCCATCTCAGACACCATAGGAGGCTTTTTTCCTCTGTATAATAGCTCTAGCTATCCTGGAACTCGTTCTGTACACCAGGCTGGCCTTGAACTCAGAGAGACACCTCTGCCTCCCAAGTGCTGGGATTAAATGCATGTGCCGCCACCACCTGGCTTAATTATATTAAGTCTATTTCCTACTCAAGTCAATGATTTTGTTGTTGTTAATGATGGTGTTGTTTGAGAGATGGTTTTTCTTTGTAGTCCTAGCTATCCTGCAACTCCATATGTAGATCAGGCAGACCTTAAAATCACAGAGATCCTCCTGCCTCTGCCTCCCCAGTGCTGGGATTAAGGGTGTGAACCATCACACCCAGTGAGAGGACGCTTTTTGGAGTTTTTTCGAGACAGGGTTTCTTAGCTGTGAAGCCAGTCCTGGAACTCACTCTATAGACCAGGCTGGCCTCAAACTCACAGAGATCCGCCTGCCTCTGTCTCCCAAATGCTGGGATTAAAGGTGTGCGCCACCACCACCCAGAGAGGATGCTTTCAAAAGTCTTTTTACTCGTTTGTTTCCATAGTGGACAGAGGTAACATTCCCAAGGACTTGTCTACCTCTGCACTAAGCTGAGTTCCATGTTTAAGATAAGATGAAGTATTCAGAGACTGTCAAGGTGGTTCAGCAAGTCAAAGTACTTTTCTCCAAATCTGATGACCTGAGTTCTATCCCTAGGAGACACACACACACACACACACACACACACACACACACACACACACACAGTGTGTCCTGTGTGCATCCATGCATATGCTCTCTCAGATGCACACAATAAATCAATAAATAAATGTAATAAGAATAGATAGAGAGCAATTAAAGGAGACCGTTGACATCTACCTCTGCCCTTATGCACAAAGGCACACATTCACATACAACATGCTGGCACACACACAAACTGACCAACTGAAAGGGAATAATAACTTTCCATTACTTATTCCTCGCTGACCTAACCCCTGACTTTATTTATAAGTGGTTCAGAAAGCAGAGACACTACCCTGACAATGTCCCTGCAGCTTCTCCACGGAATTTGAAGATGGCTCCTGTCCGTCTTCACAGAAATAGGGAAATGAGTCCCACACTGAACACGTGACTTAATTGCCTGGTGTTCAGCTTCTCTGCTATAGACCCCTGTGATGGACACTGCCCCCAGGGGGGGGCTTATTGAGAAAGAAGGGCCAATTAACTTCTCCTTGTTTTGGAAGAGCATTCGGGGGCAGGCTGACATACTCCTGCAAATTCTGAGCCTCTTAAAGCCACTTTCCAATGCATCTGTGTTTCGTTTTGTTGACCTAGAGAGACAACCAGTTGTCATGTTCACAAGAATGACCTAACTTGAGCTCCTGTGGTTTGGGATTCTGCCTGCCTGCTTTTTTGCCCTGTTTTGCCTGCAAGGCAGGAGCCTGCTCTCCTAGCCAGGAGATTGTGGTTAGTTTCCTGGCCTCCGCCCCACATGGGGACACACCTGCACCCCTGAGGGAGGGAGAGCCTGTGGAGGGTCTGTGAGGCCAGAACTGAGTCACTTGGCTGGATGCGAGTCAAAAGACATTAGAACAGCACTTTGGCACTTGGAGAACCCACACAAAAATCCTCTTGCATGTGACACTTCAATCCATCTTCAAACTAAATCAAGAAAGGGGATTACAGTTTGGTGTCTCCTCTTGCCAGCCCTGGAGTTAGTTCTTCATGTGGAATTAGCACAAAAGAAACCTTGAGATCACCCTGACGGGGGTGAAGGCACAGAAAAGAGCCATCTGCGCCCCTCCCTGTGGCCACTAAACTATTGAAACAATGGACCCCAAGAAATGGGAATTTCCCCCGGAGCCTCAGTCTGAAAGAAGGAAAAGGTTGAAACCTTGTACTAGCCAAAGGGGGATTTCTCTCCAGGACAGAGATCTCACAGCTTGTCAGACCACCACAGCTGGAGAGACTGGGGCTGAGACAATGGTGGTGAGAGGGGCCACGTCTTGACAAGGACTGCTTCTCCTGTAGGCCTCTTAAACAGAATACTTAAACCTTAACTTCACGTCAGACCCTAAGAGACTCGTGAAGAGCACACTGGACCTCTTTGTTGCCTTTCCTAATGTGGCCACACTGAATAAATCCTTTTTTCTGCTTCTCTCTATAACTTGCCTGATTCCCTGTGGGGGGGAAGGTGACTGAGCCTAGCTTGCTATGGCTGCCAGGGCCCAGGCTCTGTCCCTAAGAACTCTGGGATCATCCGGGAAGGGTGAAGCCCTGCCCCTGAGGATACTGCACAGCCTTACTGTCCTGTTCCGATATCAGGGAGGGTCAAGAAAACCACACCAGAGGTCATTCATTGACTTAGGTTTTTCTATCCAAATCACTTGTCTATCTTGAAAAATTATTTGAAATGTAACATGAATAAATCCTTTTTTTCCTCCCATATGAAGGTTTCCTTCATGTCCAGGAATAAGCTAGGCATCCTTGGTGACACACGCTGTGGGAAGTGGAGGCCAGAAGCCTAGGTGCTCAAGACAATCCTTGGCTGATTAGCAAGTTCAAGACCAGCCTTGGCTCCCGCTATCTCTAACAATAACAACAATGATAAAACAAGGGTGGGAAGGTGATTCGGTGGATACAAACACTAACTACTCAGTCCTGGGGGGTCTAAGTTCAATCTCTGGAGTCCACATAGAGGTAGGACGAAAATGGCGTGACAGTACTGTCCTCTCACCTCTACACAGGCGCCGTGGCACATGAGCCACACACATGCACACACACACACACACACACATTGTGCAGATGTAATAATAATACATTTTAACTACAAATGCCTTCAAAGTGATGACGTGTTCTGGAGAGGTAGCCATCTTTTTCGGACCAGATGTCCCACACTCAGCGACTGATCCCAGCCCTTCTCAGTGCAGAGAAGAGCTTCCGGCCTCTTCGGTAAATGAAAATTTCCTGTTAGATGTCTTTCCTCATTTCACCCCGATCATCCTCTTAACCCGGTCACAAGAAGTAGGGAGCCTAGGTTGGGGCTCGCAGAGGCTGCAGGAGGAGAAAATCTGCACCTGCTTCTGCCTTGGGTCAGTTTTGTAAGCACTGAGTCTGAGAAGCAAGAACTGGGCAAGAGAAGCCAGTCATACCTTCAGCTCCAGCTCCCTCTCTGGCTCTGGCTCCTGCTCTGCTGAAAGGACAGCCCCACCTCATCTCCATGGTGACAACAGGTGCCTTTCAGGGCAGCCACCCTAACCCCCAGCTGCAGGGAGAGAGCAGCCAGTGCTCTCACAGGGTGACGCCCTTCACAGGACCCTGCAACAACTTACCCAGGGATTAGCAAGCCACATCTATTTCGAACTGCCCTGGCTAGTTTTATGTCAATTTGACACAAGCTAGAGTCTGAAAGGAGGGACCATTAATTGTGAAAATGCCTTCATAAAACCAGGCTGTAGTAGCCAGGCAGCAGGGGTGCACACTTTTAATCCCAGCACTCAGGAGGCAGAGGCAGGTGGATCTCTGTGAGTTCGAGGTCAGCCTGGTCTACAGAGCTAGTTCCAGGACAACTAGGGCTGTTACACAGAGAAACCCTATCTTGAACCCCTGCCCCCCACAAAAGAAACTCTGTCTTGAAAAACAAAAAAACAACAACAACAACAAAAAGATCAAGGCTATAGGGCTTTTCCTTAATTAATGATTGATGGGGGAGGGCCCAGTCCATTGTGGGTGGTTCTAGCCTTGTGCTGATGGTCCTGGGTTCTATAAGAAAGCAGGTTAAAAATAAGAAAGAAAGAAAGAAAGAAAGAAAGAAAGAAAGAAAGAAAGAAAGAAAGAAAGAGGGAGGGAGGGAGGGAGGAAGGAAGGAAGGAAGGAAGGAAGAAAGAAAGAAAGAAAGAAAGAAAGAAAGAAAGAAAGAAGGTTGATCAAGCCATGAGGAGTAAACCAGCAAGAAGCTCCCCTCCATGGCCTCTGCATCAGTTCCTGAGGTTCTTGCCCTGTTTGAGTTCCTGTCTTGACTTCCTTTGATGATGAACTGTGATGTGGAAGTGTGAGCCAAATAAACCCTTTATCCCTAAGTTGCTTTGGTCATGGTGTTTCATCTCAGCAGTAATAACCCTGACTAAGATACTGTCTCTTCAGAGGAAGCACCTTTGAGAGAATCAAATGGCTTAAATGTAAACTGGTACCCAGCTAGGAGGGAAAACCAGGGCCTTCCTCCAGCTAGCCATCTGCAACAGAGCAGGCAAGGCCTTTGCTAAGCGGGAGAAGTGGGGTCTTCTCCAAAGACGCCGCTATGAAGTGGGGGTAACCGGGCCAATTGAGTTCGGTGTATAGTGAACTACGTGGTTGCTTCAGTGTAGTCTCCAGGCCCCAGAGTCACTAATTAGCTCTAGACTTAAAGGTTAATGAGATAAAACATCTATAAATCAGGTTGATGGCTGAGGCAAGATGAAGGCCCCCAACTCCCGCTCCGCTGCACTAACGCCGTCACTGTTCTATTTCAGGCTGTCCAGATGATTAAATCTGATTACACACTACAGTATGTGAACAAATGGATAATCATAGAACGTGCTCTTAAATGACGAGCTACCTTGCTCAAGGCTTCTTTCTAAATTTAGTTACCCAACACCAAGGAGAAAATGAGTCAATCAATTATTAACCAAATTAATCATCTCAGAATGAACTGATTTGAGGAAAAGATTTGCAAGTGAATTTTCAGTCAGAACAGAACAGAATGCTGTATGTCACATTGAAGATGCATGTTCTCGGGGCTGGTGAGATGATGCAGTGGGTAAAGTGTTTGCTGCTCAAGGAGCTGAGTCTGAATGTCCATTGGTCATTAAAAAAAAATGCAGGCATGGTGGCAGATACTGGGCCTGGGGAAGATACAGGTGGGTTCTGGGAATTCCTGGTCACCGAGACTTACTGTGCGCACCACATCTGATCTTGGAATTTCTTTTATTATCCATGGAAGTGAGAAGACTACTTTATGGAATGTGGGTTCTCTCCTCCTACCTTTACCTGGGTGGGTTCCAGGATTGGATTTAGGTCACCAGGCCCCTGTGGCAAGTGCCTTTTCCAACTGAGCCATCCAGCCAGGCTAGTATTTTTGTTTTTAATATAAACGTTTGAAAGAGTTACTGCGCTCTGACTATCTAGGCTCTTGAGAGAAGAGAAAGTAACACAGAGCTCTACCAGCAAGATGGGACCTTATATGGAAACGGCATCCCTGGAGTGTGTGCGTGCGTGCGTGTGCGTGTTCGTGTGCGTGTGTGTGTGTGTGTGTGTGTGTGTGTTGAGCCCTTCGGCTCTACAGAGGAAATTTCTGGATCTGACACACTCTGACCCCTCCGGCTGGATCCATTTCCTACCGGCCTGTCCCATTCTGAACACCCTGCTGTGGGAGTCCTAGCAGACTTGGCGGCTCTCGGAGGCCGTGGTGGGTTGTCGTAGACAATGGAAGAATGCAGGTGAATCCTGATGAAGTATCCTCTGGCAGCTTGGAGGATTTCAGAGGGTGAGCCCCCTTGCAGGAATAAAGACAGATTGTTAAGGAAAGAGGGGGAGGCTGGAACCTTGCAACGCCTTGCAGCTGCAGCCCAGAGTCGCCCAGCCCTGCTGACTTTGTCTTTATCCTCGGAGAACAACACCAGCTCCGGTCAACCTGTTGCGTCAGCTGCTGCACGGCTACCCTTCCCTTCCCCACCCCAGGAAGTGGTGAGGAGGGTTAAGTAACAGCCTGTGAGGCAACTACTCAGGGCAGCTGGAAGTCTGGGGGAGGCTGTCTCTCTCCTTCCAGCCAGGCTCCACCCAACAGGCGCTCCTTAAATTCAAATCCATGAAGGAAAAGTACTCAACTCCCAGAGTCCTCCCCGCCGTCCTGACACTGATCCGCTCCAGGTACTTACTTGGTGGAAGAAAACAGACCCCTACTAGTTGTCCTCTGACCTCCACATGGAGGCCTGAGATATCTGAGTGTGAGGATGTGTGTGTGTGTGTGTGTGTGTGCGCGCGCGCGCGCGCGCGCGCGCGCGCACACACACACACACACACACACACACACTAAATAAACAAACAAATGTTAAAAACATTTTTAAAGACTTTTATGGACTGGAGAGATGGCTCAGTAGTTAACAGTGCTAAGTGCTCTTGCAAATCTTGAGTTTAGGACCTAAACTCACACAGGCACGCACATACATGTAAGTAAAAAAAAAAAAAAAATAGGTAAATCTTTACAAGACTTTTTCTTCTTTGAATTATTTTTATGTGTATGAGTGTTTTACCCACATGTGTGTGCCTGGTAGCCAGAGAGGCCAGAAGAGGGTGCCAGATCTCCTGAAGCTGGAGTTATAGACAAGTGTGAGGTGCCATGTGGGTGCTGAGGATCAACCGCAGGTCTTCTGGAAGAACAGCCAGCGCGCGCAACACTCTTAACCACTGAGCCATCTATCTAGATTCAGGTAATCCTGGCTGTTCTGGAACTCACTCTGTAGATCAGGCTGGCCTCAAACTCAGAGGTCTGCCTGCCTCTGCCTCCTGAGTGCTGGGATTAAAGACATGTGTCTCTGCTGCCAGGTGGCCTTTTCATAATTAAAAGAAAAAGAACTAGGACTGGAGAGATGTCTCAGAGGTTAAGAGCACTGACTGCTCTTCCAGAGGTCCTGAGTTCAATTCCCAGCAACCGCGGGGTAGCTCACAACCATCTGTAATGAGATCTGGTGCCCTCTTCTGGCCTGCAGTCATACATGCGGGCAGAACACTCTGCATAATAAATAAAATTTTTTTTTAGAAAACTACTGGCAGTATATAGGACTCAAAGGCTTTATCTCCTATCCTTACACACAGATTGTCTCATTATTTTTAAATTATTATTGTTTGTTATGATAATGATGATGATGACATTTGCTGAAATAGGTTCTTGATCTGTATGTAGTCCAGGCTAGCCTTGATCACACAGTAATCCTCCTGCCTCAGCCTCCTAAGTGCTGGGGTACAGGTGTTGCCTGCCATACTACCCAGCTCACAGTCTTTCTTAATTTACGTTTCTGTGAGCCAGGCTTCAGCTTGAAGGTCATCAAGGATGCACCCTTCCCCATAATCAGCAGCTTGTAAAGTCAGGAACCAGAACTGCAGGAGCTTGATCACAGGTTAAAGGAACAGGCCCGGGGGAGGGAGGGGCATTCTGAACCTTCCGAAAAATCATGCGATTACTATCTAGCTTGAGGTTTTCTGGTAAAGAGGAAAGAAATACTAATCGTCCTTCAGAGTTAATCCAAATGGGTCTGTCAGTCACCTAGATAAGGAAATGCCTTCAGGAAGCTGTCTGTTCCAGAAACTTTAAGGAGTAGTATAAAGCTCACCTGAAATGTAGGTTGGTCTCTCTGGCTATCATCCCTCAAGAGTTTTTTCCTCCACAATGGTTCCTTTGAGTGTCCTCACCTTCTCTGTGTAAATGTGGATCAAGGCTTGTGCTTCCTGTCTGATTTTTTAAAAGTTATGTGTGTGGACACTCTCCTGCTTGTCACAGGGTATGTATGGGGGTTGAAGACGGCTTTTCGGAATCAATTCTCTCTGTTATATGGGTTCCAGAACTCAAACTCGGGTCACCAGGCTTGTGCTACAAACATCTTTACCCCCTGAGCTGTCTCATTAGCCCATTTCTGAATTCTATGTAGATAGTCAGGTCGGGGGAGCTGAAGGGATCCTGAGTGAGACCCAAGGTACAGAGTCCTAGCTGGTCCTCTGTGAGCCCCAGTGAGCTTGTGGGTCCTGGCTCCTCGTCTTCCCTGGTCCTTCTTGCTAGACAGTGGTGGCATGTGTCATTTGTCCCAGCACTTGGGAGGCAGAGGCAGGCGGATCTCTGAGTTCGAGGGCAGCCTGGGCTGCAGAGTGAGTTCCAGGACAGCAAGAACTACTTCTTTTCATTTTGAAATCAAGGGTTACAGATGCCACTTCAAGTACTATATGTTTGACTTTTCCTAGGCTCTGCAAACCTTGTATTGGAAGCTCAAGTGTGATAGGGATTAGACAGACTGGGGGTGTTCGGCATGTGTAGTTTTGTTGAAGGTTACATGCTCTTTGAGCCCCTCCTGAGAAGCCCCTTCTGAGAGCTCAGAGCCTCTCCAGACTTGAGTGCTCAAGCAGGTCCTTCCTTCCTTCCTTCCTTCCTTCCTTCCTTCCTTCCTTCCTTCCTTCCCTCCCTCCCTCCCTCCCTCCCTCCCTCCTTCCTTCCTTCCTTCCTTAAGATGTATTTATTTATTTATTATGTATAGTGTACTATCTGCATGTGTGCCTGCAGGCCAGAAGAGGGCATCCGATTTCATTACAGATGGCTGTGAGCCACCATGTAGTTGCTAGGAATTGAACTCAGGACCTCTGGAAGAGAAGGCAGCTCTCTTAACCCCTGAGTCATCTTTCCAGCCCTCAAGTAGGTTCTTTGACTGATGATTCAAATTCTCTTAACCCCCTTTCTGACTCAAATGCATACGGTTACTTATTTCACATTCTACCCCCAACGAAGAAGGAAAAAGATGGGTGGCCCCAGTGTTTGACATTTTCAGCTGTTTCCAAGAATGGAAAAGATCCATTAAAAATGGGTAGTCATAAGCAGGGTGTGGTGGCGCACACCTTTAATCCCAGCATTTGGGAGGCAGAGGCAGGTGGATCTCTGTGAGTTTGAGGCCAGTCTAGTCTACATAAGGAATTCAAGGCTGGCCAAGGCTATGTAGTGAGACCTCATCTCAAACAAAAACAAAACCTTAAAACAATCAAACAGAAAGGAGTAGTCTTGGGGCTGCAGACAGAGATGGCTCAACAGTTGAGAGCTCTTGCTGCCCTTGCAGAGGATTTGGGGTTCGTTTCCCAGCGTCCACATCAGGCCATTCACTGTTGCCTGTAACTCCAGGTCAAGGGGGCTCCAACGCCCTCTTCTGGCCTCCAGGGGCATCTGCACACATGTGGCACACATACAGACAAGCCGGCAAACACACATACTCAGAAATAAAATTAAATTTTAAAGACAACTGTAAACGAGCCCTCACATGCTAGGCAAGGTGGTTCCTACCAGGAATCGTCACACTCAGAGGGACTGAGGTAAGAGAGACACTAAGAGTCTGAAGCCAGCCTGGGCTACAGTGTGAGATCATTCCTCAAAGTGCACAAAGAAGCAAACAAACACTTAAGACTTTCTGTTTTAAGTCTCTTCTTTGGCACAGACAGCAGCACACGCTTCTTGGGGAGAGCCAGATAACAATATCTAAGAGGAAAATCAGAGCCGAGAACATTCAGAAAGAATCCGCACTGTGCAAATGAGAAAACTGAGGACCAGATTGAGTAGCTGACAAAGGAGACATGTTAAATCCCCAAGCCAATCCTGCCCCCACAGACCTGAGCAGCTCTGCATCCAGGCCGGGAAGCTTCCGTTACCAGACTGTTCTAGGGTTGAAAGTTTGCCCTGGAGCGCCCTCCCCTGGCTCAGCGAGCCATTAGGGCAGCTGTGGTATAAACCGTGGCTCTTAATCGTGAACCTGCCGCAGGCAGGCACACAATAGCCTGTCGATTTGGCTGGGCACGACGCCAGGAGTTTTCCATATGGTAGATCTGAGGTAGCCTCTCAATGTTTACTTATTTATTTTTTTCCTTTTGGTTCTCTGAGACTAGCTGAGGCTGGCCTCCACTTCATAGCAATCCTTCCCGAGAGCTGGAATTACATACAGACTCAGCTGTTTTGGGGGAAGGGGGCTGGGGGAGTGGAGAGTGTGGGGAAGTGATTTGAGAAGAGTTTCTCTGTGTAGCTCTGCCTGTCCTAGAACTCCTTCTGAAGACCAGACTGACATCAAACTCACAGAGGTCCACCTGCTTCTGCCTCCCACATCCTGGAACTAAAGGCCTATGCCACCACTGCCAGGCTTCAGACTCATCTTTTTAAAAGCATCCTGGTGTCAACCCAAAGTACCACGTAATCCTGACGTGATATGATCCCAGCACTAGGGAAGTGGAGACAGGAGGATCGGAAGTTCAAGGTCATCCTCAGCTACCTACTGAGGTTGAGACCAGCCTGGTTTATATAAGAACTTGTCTCAAAAACCTTTTGATTTTTATTGCTACCAAGTTCCCAGGGTGCTAATGTGCTTCAGAGGCTGAGGACTGAGCATCTCTGGCGACAACAACAGAGCACATTGATCCTGGAGCCAGGAGACTCGGGGTCAAGTCCCAACACTGGAGACTTTGAACATGATGCTTAGCATTTCGACCTCATTTTACATTGGTAAAGTGTGCGCGCATGTACACACACACACACACACACACACACACACACACGCCCATAGAGTTAATATTTAAGTCATAAGTAAGATTACCTAAGGAATGTCAGATGCCATCCTAGTACTGAGTACACAGACCCACATATATGCCACTTCATTGAAGAGATGGCACCAGGAGCCAGGGACTCTCCATGCTGACAGAAACAGCCTCTTCTTAGTGCTCTTCAAACATAGCGCAAACCCAGAAGAAATCGTGTTTAGCCTTCCACACTATTACTTGAGGAATCATCAGGGCTTGGCACTCTGCGCGCAGGGTTTGCAGAGGTGACTGACTGCGTCTCTGCCCTAGAGGAGCAGCTAGGAAGGCGATAAACATGCAAATCCTAATAATTACTCTAAGAGGTGATGAGCCAGGGAAGGAACCCAGTGCCTCGGAGCAGCGCGGAGCAACCGACCTTGTCTGCTAGTCAAGCCTGGCTGCGAAGTCTCTAAGGTAGAGTTGTGGGGGATAGATAGTTCTTTTAAAAGGGGGGGAGCTGAGTTCAGCAGTTGGGTTCCAGTCCCAGGCCCACATGAAAACTCATATCTCTAATTCCAGTTCCCAAGGACCAGAAGCCCTCTGGCCTCTGTTGGCATCGGGCACACACACATGGTGCACAGATAAAACCGTCAAAACTCTCACACAGATAAGATTAAACATTAAAAGTTTAAAAAGTGAAATGCCAAAGGCATTCCAAACCGGAGCAAATAGTATATGTAAAGCAGTTCCAGACGCATGAAAATTCGAGCCCTCCAGGGTGAGAGTAGGTGGTTCTAGGTGACCAGAGCTCCTTGAGTGTGGGAAGAGAGTTGGCAAAGTCTCGGGAAAGGTTCACAGAATTCTGAACGCCACACTAAGGTGCTGAGCCTGACTGTGAGTCTGGCGGGAAGTCATTGGAAGACACCCAACACTTCGCTGGAGAGTTCCTTGGAAAACAATTCTTAATGACTCCCCAAAGCAGCTCCCTTCTGCCCAGTGCCTGAAAACTTTCAGGGAAGAAGCTCCCCAAGAAGGGACTTGCAGAGCGGCTCAGCTTCTGCCTTCTTCCCGGCATCTGAGCACGTCTTCCTGAGCACCTCTGAGGCGCCCCGCACAGCGCTTTCCCCTCGGTTTCCTCATTCCCTCCCCCGAAGGGTGTGGATCACTGGAGAACAAAAGGATGTTATCGAGAGCTGAGGTTCTGCGTGCGGGAAGGACCTGTGGGCGCAGCCCGGTGGGAGGATGAGTTCCACCAGCGCTGATGCAATGCAGGGAGCGGCAGGTGGAAACCCACACCTGAAGCACGTCCCGGCCTCGCTGACGGCTGCAGAGTTCTGAGGCTGGAGGAGGTCTGACAACTCGCCAGCTCTGGTGCCTACGCCTGGCCTGGCCCCCAGCCTGCAGTTAGCTGCTGACACTTGGCCCTCAGTCCCCACAGCCCAAGAGGAAAGATCCCAGCGCTGGGGAAACTGAAGTCTGTTAACCTGGTGCCGCCTACTGAAACGTTCCCATAAATCTTTGCGGCTTGGCCATGGCCTCCTTTTCAGTCTCTGCTTTCCGGATGGGTTTATAATGGGGTGTATAGAAAGTGGCCTCTGTTATTTCTGAACAGCTGATGCAAACCCCGGGGACAAACTGCAATCGTAAGACGCAAGAGTTTGAGATTTTTAGTCTGCTTCTTCTGTCTCCTGTGGAGGAGGCAGTGTTGTGCTCTTCTGGGAACAGCCCTTTTATTTTTAGGGGAAAAAATGTTTTAATGGGTCTTTGAGTTATGCAAGGATTAAACCCTCTTCTGGGAAAGAAACAATGCAAGCAAGACAATGGTTTGGAGCTGCCTCTGCTCCTTCAGGGAGGGACCCAGCCTGCAGTGGGAACCCGCAGGAAAGGCCCTACCTGCTGGAGCGCCTCCCAGCCAGGGTATGAATTCCCCTGAGTGATGGCGAACATGCCGTTGGAACCCAGAAAAGGGCCATGCTGGGCTGCTCCTGGTTACTGAAATTGCTGAGCCCAAAGGCCCGCAGCCCCTGAATGCCATGACTATTCTACTCTTTGCTGATGGCCTGGCGACCGTGAGCATCCAAGTCAGTCCAAGAACGGCTGAGCGCGCTCTCCCTTGGAGACTACAAAGTCAGGTCACGTTAACCTAGCCAGTTCAGTTCCTCTGGACTACCACTTGGACAGAGACCCCGTGTCAGCAGAGGCGTCCGGTCCCCACTTCTGTGAGGGGATGTGGGCAACACCAGCCCAAGCTCTGGTTGCTCTGCTTTGAACTGATTCTTAAAACAAAAACAAAAAACCTTTCACTGTGTAACCTAGTTTGGCCTTGAACCCAAATCCCCCCAGCCTCGGTTTCTAGAGTGCTGGGAATAAAAAGAGTTTTTTTTTTTTTTTTTTTTTTTTTTTTTTTTTTTTTTTTTTTT
>NW_026068272.1:159302-192677 GCF_014885135.2 Alexandromys fortis | reverse complement strand
GTTTTGTTTTGTTTTGTTTTGTTTTTTCGAGACAGGGTTTCTCTGTGGCTTTGGAGCCTGTCCTGGCACTAGCTCTTGTAGACCAGGCTGGTCTCGAACTCACAGAGATCCGCCTGCCTCTGCCTCCCGAGTGCTGGGATTAAAGGCGTGCGCCACCACCGCCCGGCTTAAAAAGAGTTTTTGTGAGTTACCTGCGGGCGCTTTTCTGTTTTTGCTTTTGTTTAAATTGTTATCTTGTTTTCTGAGACAGAGTCTCACATACCCCAGGCTGGTCCCAAACTTGGTTTACTTGGTAAGAGCTCACAGTACCACATCCGGTTTATATAGTACTGAGCATAGAAGCCAGGTTTCGCGCATGAGAGGCAAGCATGCTACCAGTTAAGCTGCGTCTCCAGTCAAAGGAAAATAGTCCTTTCGGAAGAGTAGCAATAGCAAAACGGCTGTCGGATCAGAGTGCGATCCCGACAGACCTGGAGGTGGGGTTCAGATAGAATCCAGCTGGAGCCCGGCGGTGGCGGCGCACGCCTTTCATCCCAGCACGCAGAGGCAGGCAGATCGGAGTGCAGATCCCGACAGACCTGGAGCTGGAATTCAGACAGAATCCAGCTGGAATGTGAGACGGACGCTTGTGGGGTAAAGCACTTGCATCTCTTCTTTGAGTTAGTGTAAAATGTAAACTAGTACTAAGAAAGCTTAGCAGGGAAAAGTACTCGCCACAAATGCTGACATCCTGAGTTCAATCCCTGGAACCCACACGGTAGGAGAAAGTCAACTTCTGTGAGTTTTTCTCTAACCTGCACGTGTGTGTGTGTGTGTGTGTGTGTTCGTGCACGCACAAGCACAAAACCAACAAACAAACAAACAAGTTAATTAAACAGTAACTTTAAAAATTACACTATTATTTTGTAATAATGTTATAAGCAAAATTTATGCTATGATATATTATTTTATATTAAACATATTTAATATGAACAAATCACTTTATCCAAAATATATAAGTGTGTAAAATTCCCAGAGTTCATCCTGAGTGAATTGGTTTCTTTTGGGGGGGCACCGCCTTCAGGTTTTACTACATAAATACAGTCAAGCAAGCACACCGGCGGATGCTAACATCTACCCACATTTATTATCAGTCCTGACAGAAAGACAGTTCTCCAATACTTCAGGCAACAGTGCCAGAGCCAACTCTCGTTGAACTAGATTGGGTCATGCTATCTATCCCTGAGCAGGTTCCTCTCAGGGTTTGTTAGCCTGGGCTACATACCCCATCCTGCCTTAATCAGGTATGGAGATGTGCCCTCCACACAGAAAATCTGTGTGCTGATACCAAAGTATCCTGTGCAGGCCAGTAACAATGTACACATTCCACTTCAGGGAGGCCACTATGAGTTATACATATTAGTCAGGAAGAGGATAAATCATGAGCCAAGCATGATGATAACATATTCCTGCAAGCCTAGCGATTGGGAAGGAGAAACAGAAGCAGGAGAATTGATTCAGGTTTGAGGCCAGCCCAGTTGACAGTGGTTGCCAGACCGACTAGGGGGATCCTGCCTTAACAAACAAACAAATATCAACTTACCATTGCCCTTTTATGTGTTCATCCATGAGATTCTATGCACAAAGCAGTCTCCTCTACTACTTCAGTAAATCCTGGCTGGACACTTGGAAGCGGCAGATGATAGCTACGTTCTAGCACCTGCAAGAGCTAACTAGACGCACAGTGGTCTGATGATCTTGACATATAATTCTTAATATTTCAATTTTATTTATGTGCATCGATGTCTTGCCTGTCTGTCTGTGCACCATGTGCATGCCTGGTGCCACAGAGGTCAGAGGAAAGCATCAGATCCCCTAAAAAGTTACAGACAGTTGCAAGCTGCTTTGTGGGTGCTGGGAATTGAACCCGGGTCCTCTGGAAGAGCAGCCAGTGCTCTTAACCACTGGACCATCTCTCTAGCACCAATATATACTTTTTTCTGAGTTACTGCACTTAATGAGTAAATGAAAACAAGAATGTGGAAAGCCTTTGCAACTGTAACTATTATCATCATCATTAACTATAAGTGTTGTTGTTATTTTATTGAGACAGAGTCTCCCTTCATAGCCCTGGTTGGCCGGGAACTTGCTATGTATACCAGGCTGGCCCTGAGCTTGCAGTGAAACTCCTGCTTCTGGCTCCCAAATGCTGGGATTTGGGGCGTGTGCCATGCCAGCTACAAGCTTTATTATTATTCTTTTTTTTAAATTATTGATTTTGGTCTGGTTTATGGGTATGAGTGTTTTGCCTGAACGTATGTATAGGCACTATGTATGCATGTCTGGTGACATTGGAACCCCTGGAGCTGGAGTTAGGAATGGCTGTGAGCCAGGTCCCCTGCAAGAGCAACAAGTGCTCTTCCCTGCTGAGCCCTCTCTCCAGCCCCCTCCCCATTATCAATATCCTCACCCCCACATGTATGGCCTTTGACTCATCATTTTATTTTTTTAAAAAGTTTGGCATAATATAGAGAAGGTGCTCACATATCCATTAATTGGCGGGCTGGTATTGTTAATCCTTACTCACCTTAAAGTCTCCTGCAGCAGATCCAACAGCAGCGGACAGCAGCCAAGGCAGCTCTTCAAGTGTTAATGGCTCTTAGTCTTTTTCTTGCAGTCCTCCACAGGAGGTTATGCATCTGTAATTCAAAAGGCTACTGCCTTGTGCCCCTACCCTGGCAGCTCTCCAGGAATGATGCTCTATGTGGCCGGCAGGCAATGATGTGTAGGAGCTTGTCCAGCAGGCCAACCTGCTGACACAGTCCAGTAGGTGAGCCCTCCTGAGGCAGGGTCAGCAAGGTCTGAGCAAAGAACTCTGGTCCCACCGAATGCCCTAGGTAATAAATAGAAAAGGGTGGATATGTAGGAAGTTAAGGTCTACCAGGTCAAAAGGAGCCAACCTGGAGATGGCTGGACACTGTCAGAGGTCCTGATCAGGTAGCCAATGAGGGATGACCAAGCAATATTGCCTGAGGGCCTAGCAACAGGCACTGTCAAAGGTCTTGACTGTACCTAGCCAATGAGGGCGACTACATGATGCCAGTCAGCGGTCAAAGGATCAGAGTCCCTGGGTGCTGGGAGAGTATGCAAGCCCCCCCCCCATTGTTAAATAACCAAGTTTGCTGTACACCTTCCACCTGATTCCCAGTGTCTGAGACGCTGACACTGCACGTTTTCACCCCCTCCCCCAAGGAAGACATGAGGGCCCGGCAACGGACATGGTCACGTATCAAATAGTCTGCATATCGGATATTTACAATATGATTCATAACAGTAGCAAAATTACAGTTACGATGTAGCAATGAAATAACTTTATGGTTGGGGGTCACCAGGGCATGAGGAACTGCATTAAAAGGCTATAACAGCATTAGGAAGGTTGAGAACCACTGCTCTAGAGAGAGACATCCAAGGCCCGCCTGAAGGAACGAGCGCGCAGGTGGCAGCAGACCTCACAGCAGAGGCAGATGACGCTGAGGAAAGAGGCGGTAGGTACCCAACGTTCTGAGAGAAGAGCACTTTTATCCTAGAATTCTATACTTAGCCAAATAAAGGCTAAGCATGGAAAAAGATATTTTCAGATTTGTAAGAACTCGAAAATGTTGCCTCCCACACACTCTTCTGAGGACGATAGTAAAAGATATGATTCAGCAAAATGGAAGACTGAGCCAAGAGCAAGACAACAAGGGCTCTAGAACTCCGAGGAGGGATCCGCAGGCACTGCCGATGACAAGCCGTCCTGCGAGGACACCTGAGCCCCAGGTGCGGCAAGGAACCCATCCAACTTGGCTCAAGATGACAGCTGCTGCAGAAGGAGGCCTCCAGCAGTGCGTGGGGGCAGGGTGGGGCGGTGACAGATTACCCGGTGCTCCCTACGGACGTCCAGGAAAAACCGTACTCCATAGCTAATGGATACCCATGGGAAATGTCAGCAACAGTTACTTCCGAAGTGAAGCAAAAGTCAAACTAGTGGCCGTAGGAGGAAAGATAATTAGACGTCATAGCAGTCGGAGGAAGTGGAATTAAATAACACCATTGTTCGGTAGCGGTCTTTCTGTGCGCAGAGTGGAGACAACATAAACACTGACTCCGTTGAACTCAACACGGACCACACTTACACGGAAAGATCCCAAAGGAGGAACTCAAACCCCAGTTATCTTGTAGGCTGTCAATGGATAGGAGCTACGTTGGTCAGTTCTCTTGCTACTGTGATAAACGCCTGACACAGCTACTTGAGGAAGAACGGGTTTATTCTGGATCACAGTGCGGAGGTACAGTCCATCACGGTGAGGAAGTCATGGTCAGCTCCATCACGGTGAGGAAGGTATGAGAGGGCAGACGCAGGAGCCTGAGGAAGCTGGCCGTGTTACATCCTGTGCTCAGCTCCCTTTCTCCTTTTTATTTAGTCCTGGCCCCGAGGCTGGTTCTGTTGGAGGACCTCTCACCACAGCTAACGACACGCCCAAATATGTGTCTTCTAGGTGATTCTCTGCCCTGTCAAGCTGACAACTAGCAGCAGCATCACACTAGCGGTGCCCCTCGTGACTGAAAACACAGATGACCTTTGGGAATTTATAAACAAGTCAGGGCAAACGGGGAACGGCCTGGAAGTCTTCTGACATCTGGGGGTGTTGATCAGAACAGGGCTGGGTGGCTAAGCGTTGGAGGGCTGTGGGAAAAGTCACTTGCATGAGCCCATCCCTCCCGGCTGCCACCCCACAGTTCCAAGCTCAGTTTGCGCTCAGGTGACCCTGAAAGGGGCCTGAGGAGTGAAAGCCAGCTCTGTAAAACAGAGAGCTCCATCCTGTAGGGAGGACTGGGAGAACGGGAAGAGGGTCTTAGGGGGAGGGGACAGTGCAGAAGGGCAGGGGCATAACAGATGAGGCTAAATTAATTTTGGAAACCATTAAATCTTTGAAAAGAGAGCGTGTTTTCGGCAGGGACAGTGAATCACTGTGATTTACAGAAACAGGCACAAAGCAATTAGCCATCTGGATGCTGCGGCTTCCAGCCTCCCAGCGGAAACTTCAAGCAAGCGGAAGGCTGGTCATTACACGGCCCAGACCCAGCACTCCATGATCTGCAGATAACTTTGTGCCTCCAGCCGCCTGGAAGCCCAGAGGCTCGGGACAAAGGGCAACTTGGCACGAGACACAGAAAATGGGCAAGAAAAGCAATAGAAGCCACAGGGCGCCCGGACTCCTTCCTTCTGCCTGTGTGTGTTCCCCAGAATTCATCACCAGCGAGTTGACTCGACCGCTATCTCCCAGGGTTTCTGAGAGTCTATAAATTATGTCATTTCATGACATATATTTAAGGAGTACCGTCCGTGACATAATCCTAAGAACTCTGCAGTCATCAGACAGTGTAGTCTTACTTGGGAGAGATTATAATCTCATTATCTTATGGTCTTATTTATTTATTTTGAGACAGAGTCAGACTTTACAGAGATTATAATCTCATTATTTCATTATTATTTATCTATCTTGAGACAGAGTCAGACTTCATAACCTAGGCTGAGCCTTGAACTCACGTGAGTCTCTCGTTTCGGCTTCCCACGTGCTAGGATTATAGGCATGAGCTTACCATATCTCTTATTCTTCTAATCAATGAGGAAATAAAAACAAAACAAGGTGACGTGTGATAGCTGGGGTGTACTGGCTGGTTTTATGTCAACTTGGCACAAGCTAGAGTCATCAGAGAAGAAGGAGCCTCCGTGGAGGAAAGCCTCCGTGAGAGCCAGCTGTAAGGCATTTTCTCAATTAGTGATTTGTGGGGGAGGGCCCAGCCCATGGTGGGTGGGGCCATCCTTGGGCTGGTGGTCCTGGGTTCTATGAGAAAGCAGGCTGAGCAAGCCATGGGGAACAAGCCAGTAAGCAGAACCCCTTGACGGCCTCTGCGTCAGCTCCTGCCTCCAGGATCCTGCCCTGCTTGAGTTCCTATTCTCATTTCCTCCAATGACAGACTGTGATCTGGAAGACAGGGGGTATAGCCCAGCTGGGATACATAAAGCAAGGGTTTCCTCCTCAGCGCCGCATAAACGGGACGAGAGTATATATCTGTAGTCCCAGCACCATGCGGGTAGAGGCAGGAGGATCACAAGTTTAGAGCTATTCTCAGCTACACAGACGATCAAAGTTAACCTGGGCTGTGTGCAGCCCCATATCCAGAACAAACAAGGAAGTGCAGTTGCTCACTTGCAGGACTGAGGAATTGTGGGATCCCGTGCCCTTTCCTGCACGAATCTGAAGAAGTTGCTGCTCTGTGTGGCTCCTGGGGTTGTGAGAACTAAGTCCTACCTGTACATAGAGCTTTTATAAACTGTAAAGAGGGGTTAGAGATGGCTTAGGGGTTAAAAGCGCTGACTGCTTCTTTAGAGGACCTGGATTCGATCGCCAACACCGCCGCGGAGGTTCAACTAGGGTCTCACTCCAATTCAGGGGCTCTGACTCCCTCTTCTGGCCTCCATGAGCACTGCATGCAAGTGGTGCACAGACCTACATTCAGGCAAAACATCGATACAAATGAAGCAAAAATAACTCCTTTTTGTATTTTTGTATTTCTTGAGATTATAATAGGTTACATCATTCCCCACTTCCCCTTTCTCCCTCCAAAACCTTTCTTACTTTATTTCAAATCCATGACTCCTTTTTCATTAGCTGTTATTAAATACATGTGTGCATGTTCCTAAACACATCAATAGAACCTGCTCACTTTTGATTAAATACATCTTTTAAAATAAGGAGCTGTTTGTGATGGCTACCCCTTTGACCTCTAACCCCTTTGACTCTGAGTTGCTGCTTTTCAACTCACTTCTAGAAACTGTTGTTAGTGGACATTCAAGGAAGCCCGAATGGACTGGGTGGACTGAGGGGCAGACCAAGGCCTGAGCGTCATCCACCCCTTCCTACCACAGCCACATGAAGCAAATCTCTGCCAGAGACAAGAGGGAGGCCAGGAACACCACTCAGAGAGGTCAGAGGTCAGAGCTCCCTTGTGGAGGACACCCATGTCTTCTTGCCTATCTGAGTTTGCTATGGGACACTTGACCCACTCTGCCCTGTGTTTCTGTAAAGAGCATCTCCAGGGCCACAGCAAAGAGCTGCTCAGCATGGCTCGGGACTCTGCAAGGGCCTAGAAGTCTCCCAAAAGCACTGCCTGTATAGTTTACTCAGCCGGACAGGGAGCACCAGATCTCAAACCCAAGCAAAGCAGAGGGAGGGGAACGGGCAGGCAAATCAGGGAGTCCAGTTCTGTCTTCTTCTCCCCGGCTGCCCGACTGCAGGCTGGCCCCATGGAAGTAGTGGGTCTTGCACCAGGACCCCTCTCAAAAGCTGAAGGCTTCCTGATCCTGCCCCTCCAGTTGCCTTCCGGATTTGATGCCACCCCCAGCTGCAGCCTCTTCCAGGCTTGCTCAGTCAAGGTTGACCCCGGGTCGTCTCAGACCCAAGGGAAACCCTTTGCCTGCTGTGGCTGTCTGCTACGTATCCTCTCAGTCTCCAGGCCCCTTAGCTCAGGTCACTTAACTGTCCCTAGAAAAGGATGTGAAAACCCATCAGGTTGCTCACTCCTTAGCTCCTGAAAGAGGTAGGAACTGTCTGGAGAGGTGCCTCAGAAGGCTCCCCTCAGCCCCTGAGAGCGCACGTTTGCAGACACAGATTAAGGATTCGGCCTCACCATGTAAGGGTTTGACAAGTAAGGGTGCCCACTCACCAAACCAGAAAGAGCAGAAAGCACAGAGGAACTGCTCAGCGTTCGAGGACAGGGAGTGTGAGGGGCAACATTTAAAGACGCTAACAGGTGTATTTGAAGAGAAACGTTGTATTAACGGGGCGCGTGAATGTAATTCCAATACTTGGGGAACCCAGGCAGGAAGATGGCTGGAGTTGAAGACAGCCTTGACTGTAGAGTGAGCGAGTTCCAGGCCAGCCTCAACTAGAGGGAGAGCTTGTCTCAAAATAAATACATATAGGGGCGGGAAAATAAGCAAACAAATCAATAAACAAACACACCGATGTTACATTTGCTGAATTGATCCTTGAAACGTGATTACACAAACGTGTGCCCTTGATTTTACTTTTGTTTTCTCTGGAATACAAAGGGATGAATGGGCATGTCTGCAACTTATATTCAAAATGGCTCAGAAATAAAAATAACAATTTGTGCTTTGTTACTCCTCAAACGGTTAAGTAGACAGTTACTGTGTGAGCTAGCACGTCCGCTCCTAATTACATGCCCACGAGAAATGCAAACATAGGTCCACTGAGAAACTGGGATCAAACACTCATTCAGAGTAGCCCAAACATGGAAACAACCCAAGCACTCACCAACTGATAGATGGGTAACTGAAGTGTGACAGGTCCGGGTACTGATCATTTGTCAGCCGTAACAAAGAACGAAGCACTGATACATGCTATGATCTAGATGAATCATACAAACGGCATGCAGAGTGGAAAATGAGTCACGAGTGATGACGTGAGGGCCCCTTTCTGTGCACGTTCCAGACCAGGCAAATCTAGAGACAGATTCGTGGTTGCTCGGGACTAAGGTGAGTGACTAGGAGGTGTATGTGCTACCTAATGAGAACCCGTTGCCGAGGTAGGAAATGGTAGCTGTGGCGAGGACTGCGTGTGTCTAACACTAAGACAGTGAGCTGTTTACTTTGAGAGACCGACACGGTGTGTGACTTATACCTCAATGAGACTGTTAGGCGGGGTGTGATGAGCATGCCTGTAATTCCTTCTCTTGGGAGGCTGAGGCAGGAGAATCCCTGAGTTCGAGGCCAGCCTGTACTACACAGTGAGTTCCAGGACAGCCTAATGTTACAAGGGACACCCTTGTACACTAGAAGCTTCCATGTACCCTGTACCTAGCTCGCGAGACCACAGAGGTCACCTAAACTTCTGATGGGATAATAAATTCCTCTGTAAAACAGTAATAGAGACTTATTATTGCCTAAGACTTATAGAGAATTTTTTCCGACAACTCGGGAGGTGGGGCACCAGTGCTATAATGATCGAAGGGGGTATATGTACCAAATTGCAAACATTTAGTTTAATTTAACCCTCTTAGCAGGAACGTCAAACCTGGAGAAGGAAAGGGCATGCCCCGCCATACTGTGGATAAAGGACTGAGCTGGGTGCAGAAGCCAGCACTATCTTAGTCACTGTCCTGTTGCTGTGAAGAGACATCATGACCAAGGCAACTCTTGTAAAAGAACATATTTAGTTGGGGGCTTGCTTACAGTTTCAGAAGATCCATCCATTATCATCATGACAGGGGCATGATGGGAGCATGGCGCTGGAGAAGTAGCTGAGAGCTGCACTCTGGTCGCAGGCAGAGCCGGAGATGGGGCCTGGGAGAGCTTCTGAATCCTCAAAGCCCACCCCTAGTGGTACACCTCCACAGTTCCTCCAACAAGACCACGCCTCCTAACGCTAATCCTTACTCCCAGATGGCCCAGCCTTCAGATCTAAGAGGGATCTATGGGGACCATGCTCATTCAGATCGCTGCAGATGCTTCTGTCCCTGAAAGAAGTGGGAGGGATGTGCCCTGGGCCAGGTCGGTCTCCAGCTCAAGCTTGGGGGCTGTTGTAACACTAGCCCCATCCCTTTAGCACCGTCCTCCTATCCCTCGGGGAGGTGGTGGCGGTGGGGGGTGGCCGGGGTGGGAAGGGGGCACTAGCTCCCTGGATAGTGACTCTGACCCTGACCACCCCATCTGAAACCCTGGTTTCAGTCGTCAGTGAAAACATTACACAGGAAAGCGTGTGCATTTCCCTGAGATCGTTTGTCTCATCAGATGATTTGTATACTGATAAGGGCACAAATGTCACTCCTGGCCCATTTCCTCCCTAAAGATGGAGGTTCGGGTCACTTTCCTTCTCAGGGGGGAAGGCAGCTGTGTGGCCCCAGCTGTGTGGCATTCCAGAGGATGCCTTCTGGCAGGAAGTGAGAGGTGAAGGTACAGAACCGCACAATACTCAGCGCCACTTGAAGTAAGTGTCTGTTGAATGAATGACGTTTATCTAAGGGGTGAGGATCACCACCCGCGGGGGTGGGGGGTGGAGGTGGATGGTAGCAGGTCTCAGCTGTGGGAATTAAGTGGGCTGGTGACAACGGGGCCGGTAAAGGGTCAGGCTGACAGACAGACAAAGGGAAGGCATCCTGCCTAGTGAGTTCAAAGCCAGTCTGCATGACCTGTGACCCTGCCTTTATAAAAAAAAAACAGTGTATCCTGGAGTCTGCTCAATTCAGAGCTGCAGGGCTGAGCCGCTTAAGGTCTCTGCCAGTCACACACCCCTCCCTTGCCTTAGGTTCTTAGGGGAAACTCAATCGTGCCAAACCCAGCCCAAAGTTCAGCATCTACATCGCTTTGATTGTGGCAATTAAAACGCTCAGGTTTCCTCAAACAGAAAATCCGTCGAACCTGAAGAATGCAGCCTGAATTCTGGTGGTCAGTGGTGCAGGAAGAAAAACAGGAGGCTGAGGGCTGCTGGTGGGGCACCTGCCCACACGTACGGATGGGTGGGGCACTAGGTTCCATCCCTAGTGAGCGTGTGCAAGTGCGCGCGCGCGCGCGCGCACACACACACACACACACACACACACACACACACACCAGGCAGCCTGTCTCCTTGGGAGCCTCTGTGTTCCTCTTCACCTTTATACCTTTTGCTCTCTGGCCTTCACATCCTTTACCTCCCCTGCAGGCTGGCTTTTCTCTTTCCAGAGCAGCAGGGGCCTTCATCCCAGCACATGGGTCCACACTTCTGCTCCCCGTTCCTGGACCCCGTTCCTGGACCCCGTTCCTGGACCCATGCATCCGTAGCTTTCCTAGTCCCGAGCTCTGCTTTGCTCTTCACCTCAGATCACCTCTCTTCCACCCCAGTGCCCTGGATAAGGCCCATGTTCCCCGCGACAGGAACCCCGAGGTTCCAATACTCTGCCATTCCTTCCTTGCGGTGAGCTTCCTTAGAACACAGCTCTCTGGGGTTTCGCTGGCGCTTCCAAAACTCCAGCTAGAACGGAGCAGTGTTCGGTGGCTAAGACACCTTTTTTCATTTGTTTTTGTTTGTTGAGACAGAGTCTCGCTTTGTAGCACTGGCTGTCCTGGAACTCACTATGAAGACCAGGCTGGGCTAGAACTCATAGAGATCCTCCTGCTTCTGCTTTCCCAGAGCTGGGATCAAAGGGCATGCACCATGGCACACACCTTTAAACCCAGTACTCGGAAGGCAGAAGCAGGCGAATCTTTATGAGTTCAAGGCAAGCCTGGTCTACAGACTGAGTTCCAGGACAGCCAGAGCTTTTACACAGAGAAACCCTGTCTCAAAACAACAACAAAGATAAGAATTTTAAAAATCGGGCCAGCAAGATGGCTCTGCCAGTAAAAACACCTACCACACCAAGCCTGATGACCTGGGTTGGATTCCCTGCTACCCACTCCCCGTGGCACCTATTGTGGAGAGAACTGATTCCAAAAACTGTCTAACCATCACACACGCACCTGGGACACGCATGCCACACTCGCACACCCGGGGACGTGTGCGCCACACTTGCACACCCTGGAATGTGTATGCCACACTCACACAAAAATAAATAATAATAATCAAATCCTTAATTTTCAGACCAAGAAGGATCCTGATGAGTTAGTATGACTGGCCCTTGGGCCAGAACCCTAAGCAGCCTGCCCCTTTCACTGCCTTCTAACCTCTTTCATGGTGCCCTGTGAAGATTGGTCCCAGGCTCAGGGGGCATTTGTCAATCCTTGTCACCTGGAAGGAGACCATCCCTTAACCAAGAGTGAGGGCCAGAGACACGCCAGCCCAGTCTCACAGCCTGCGCAGTCATTGTCAGGCTATACAGGCAAGCTTCTCCTGGACACACAAGCAGTGACCTTGTCCTGAGCCGTCCTCCGACTTCTGGTGCCTCTCTCCCTCCAGTGCCTCAAGGGAAACTACCTTGTCAGCTCTGGGCACCTGAAGGATAGCATTGAAATTACTGTGGAGGATAGCAGTGCTGTCTCCTTTCCACCATTGTTAAGCTGGGAGCCTACACTAGTCCTAGAACGTCCCTGGCCTCCTGGGATGGATGCGGCAGTGAACGGAACAAACGCCTGCCCCTTCAAGTCACATTGAGAGTCCTTATCTGAAATGCTTAAGATCAGAGGTATTTCCGATTTCTAATATTTCTAATATTTCTTACTTTACTTTTCCTCCCTTCTCATTTCTTGCCTTCTGTTGGATTAGACTGATAATCTTTTCTAAATCCCCCATTTGTTTTCTTTTGCCAGTTGAAGCTTTGTGTTTCTGTATGGTAGTCATTGTCCTTGATGCTTTAACATTTAAACTTATTTTTTGTTTTATTTTTTTATTTTTTTTTAAGACAGGGTTTCTCTGTGTAACAATCCTAGCTGTCCTAGAACTGGCTCTTGTAGACCAGGCTGGTCTCGAACTCACAGAGCTTCACCTGCCTCTGCCTTCCAAGGGCTGGAATTAAAGGCGTGTGCCACCACCGCCCAGCTCTGTCTTTTAGTTTTAAAAATTAATTTCAAATATGTTACACAAAGCTATGTTATCACTGAAAAAAGTTAACAATCTGACAATCTCTGTCAATCCTAACTTCTAATCTCACTCTCTGGAGATAAACAAGACAACTTAGCACGAATCCAGACCTTTTTCTATGCATTTGCATATATTCAGAAACATATGTTACAAGCCTGCATATAGAAATACCTTATTATTTCAATGTTTTTGTTTACGCTGGAGTGAGACCATATTGTATATATCATCATGCAAATTGCTTTTCTCATTTACCAAGATGTCTTCAGGATTTGTGGTAGTACATAGCTCATTCTTTTTGAACACTTGCCATGCTTTTGGAGTATGAAGTATGTCGTGATTGAAATGAGACATTAGGTTGTTTTGCACTGTGACCGCACAAGCAACCATCCCGGAAACGTTCTGTAGACCCATGTGTGAGTTAGAGAGGTAATGGCAGATCCATAGTGTTGATGTCTAACATCCTAACAGATACCGGCAAGTCTCCCTGCACAGCGACCGGGACCATTCTCACACCCTTCCGTTTGGGTTAGGGCATTGCAGTCTGTGCTTTCCCATTCCCTCGCCAGAACTCGCGAGGAGCAAAGTTGGACACCATTGAAGTCGGCTGCGTCTCCCTCCTGGAGCTGATAGAGTCTCCCTAAGGTCTGGGGCTGTGAGAATGGAAGCAGAGGCAGAGCCTCACGGTGCTGAGGGCCGGTGCCTGACCCAAGGGACAGACAGAGGGCAAGCTGTGCCAGGGTATCTGTGGGGGCTCACAGACGTGCGTCCTGCTCCACCTTGACTAAAGGTCAGAGTTTGAGTTTGTTTTTACCCTTCCGAAGTTGTTGACACCAGGTGTGGCAGCAAACAAGAAACCCTGACCTAGGGTGTGGTCACTTGGTGTCAGGGACATTAAGATGGCCCACAGAGGTGGGTCTGTTCCACCCTGGCCAAAGGTCAGAGAATTCAAGCCTATTCTTACTCCTTCTTTTTAAAACAGGTTTGACATAGGGAGTGCCTGCCTACAGGATACTTGGTCTAGGGTGTATTTGCTGCATATCCTGCCCAAAACGTCAGAAAGCTTGACTTCAGGAAATAGTAGCTTGGTGTCTCAAGTACTGAAGCAAGTAACTGTTCTGATTGTCCTTTGTGTCATGTTAAAGCAGTCTTTCCCCCACCCCCACCCCCGCTTTTGTATTGGGGTATATAAGTGTATGGAAAATAAATGTGGGCAGATTTGGTATTCACTGAGTTGCCTCCTGGTACTATCCTATGTCTCTGTTGTTTCTTTCATATCTCTGCTCCTCCTACCTAATATTCCTAATCCACATGCTCCTATCCTGAAACGTATGAAGTTGTCAAGGTTGGACCACAACAAATGCCACCCTAATGTGTGGCTTACAACAAGTGCACATTCCCTGAGGCCAGTTGTTCCTCTCGGCAGGCTCCACAGAGAGCTTGTGTGAGCCAACACCTTCCCCTTTGGGATGCATCTAACTAATGTTGTCTTGATGTTACTTTTGACTGAAAGATGGAACTCCTTCTTACAATATACAGGTGCCCACTGTTATATTTCAGCCACAGTAAGGCTGACACTTCCGGGTTCTAGGGCCATGCAAGTGTGGACAAGCCCTTGGGCAGAAGTACCTAATGGTCCCAGGGATGTTAAAGCCACCCCCCACCATGCACGGTTACATCATCCCTTGTGCGCATGTGTGAGCCCCATCATCTGCATATGACGTAGTCACGTCAAACCCTTGTTTGCATGCATTAGGCAGCTTTTAAAAGCTGGAAGCGCCATCTCTGCCCCCCTCTCTGCACACTGATTTCCCCAGGCCTCTACACGACCCCTCTAATAAACTCCTAAGTGGGTTTGTTGCGTGTTCCATGTTTCCTTCTCACTCGCCAGGTAATTTCACCCACTACTGCCTCAGCCCTGCCCTGCATGCATATGGAGACCCCATCCCTTTCCTCCTGGCCCCACTCACTCTCCATGGTCACATGGTCCCAGCCCCAGGTACAGTTTAAGGTTCACATTATTCCTGAGGCCCTCTTAAGAAGAAGAGCAGAGACAAAGCCCCTGGAAACAGGAAGGACGGCTACCTGACCCCTCCGTGGACACTTCAGAGTGACAAGGGCTACCTTACAACCTGGATTCTTCAGAGATGGCCTCAGATCCGTCACTGTCCCTGTTTTGAGAGAGAAGGGAAAAGAAAATAAAGAAAAGTTCAGGAATGAAAAACACATTGGAGGGATTCACCTCCCCTTTTGGCTTCAATTATTATATTTGTAATGATCTGCTCTGTTCCTTTAAGAGACAAGTCATGCCCACTCCCTTCCCTGTCTGCTGAGGCAAGCTGATCTTCAGCTTCCAGCCTGAGTCCTTCCTTTTTCGACTCCCTCTCAAAGAGGCAGCTTCTGTTCTTCCTTCTCCCCAT
The DNA here is from genome assembly GCF_014885135.2 of Alexandromys fortis. Classification (NCBI taxonomy): domain Eukaryota; kingdom Metazoa; phylum Chordata; class Mammalia; order Rodentia; family Cricetidae; genus Alexandromys; species Alexandromys fortis. Next base: position 177,658 of record NW_026068272.1, on the reverse strand, counting down.
TTCTCCCCTTACCCCCTTCTGTTTCTCTCTCACTCTCTCTGCCTTTCTCTCTCCCCTTCTCCCCTTCTCCCCTTCCCCTCCATAACCCACTAATTAAATACCCAACCTCATTCTGCATGGTGTGCCTATCCATGTCTCTGTCTCTCACCCGCTGCGTGGCTCCTTGCCAGAGCCAGCTGCCTTCAGAGACCTGTGGCATGGTCTCATGACGTGCCCATCTGTCTGTCTCTCCTTGTGGGAATGGCTGCCCCATCAAGGTCTCTCACCCACAATGCGGCTCCCTGCCTAGGACTCGTGGCCCACTGCAGCCACTCAGGGAACTGTGCCATCCCTGCCTGGGACTGGCTGGTCTTGGGACCCACTGCCCACTGCTGCCACTGGGGACCTGCGGCGTTTTATTTAAACCATAATAATTATATTATCAAAACTCATTTGTTAAAAATCTACAAGCAGTTGTAGCTGCTCAAAGACAGACACAATATAAACACATACACACTGGCTGTAGGGCTCTTTGAAAGTACTGTTTATTGTTTAAGTTTAGTAACAAAGAATGAAAATGAGGTGTAAGTATCATCCAGTCCAGGACAGATGTACTTCCATGCCCAGGAGCATCATCTGTACCACTGGTGACTGCCTGCTGTTTGACTTAATACTCTACACAATAGCTCTGGTCGATGCAATGCATGCTGCTAGAACTTTCTGTATTTAACCCTTCTCATATGTAAGCTTTCTTCATTCTGGAATAATCCTGAGAAGAAGAAATGGTGGTCAAGGGGCTGAGCTTCATATTACACGGCTGGAATCACAGCCGTCAACTCATAAGCAACAGGGTTGGCTATGAGACATTTGTATTTGGACGGCTGTCTTGCTCACTGCTCTCTCCCCAGGATCTAAATACCTGCTGTCTGGCAGGTACTGGATGTTCAGGAAATGGCTGCAGAATGAACACATTCAACTCCCACCTGCTATTCCTGCCACACACACCTGGTCTTCTTTCTTCAAAGTCTGCTGTACCCATCACAGAGACATCTGTGGTTGATGAGCTCTTAGGCTTCCACTAACGGTTGCCTAGGTGGGTACCCATTGGAGAGCTGGGGGGCTGCCTGGGATCGGAACTCTCTCCCCTTTGCTCCAAGTTCCCTCCTCCCCTGTAATACTAACAGCATCCTTGCTGCCCTCGGTCTTCACGACGATTCCTCTGCCCATTTTACATTTAGGACGGAGAATTGTGCCAGAGAGAAGTATGCCAAAGCTTTCTGTCTCGTGCCTGTGGCCAGGGTGATGCTCTAGATTTGTGTGTACGCATCTGCACATGAGTGCTTGCAGAAGAGGTATAGGATCCCCTGAAACCAGAGTTCTAGGCCACTGTGAGCCACCCTAATGGGTGCTGACAGCCACGCTCAGGACCTCTGGAAGACCAGTTGGCCTTTTAAGTGCTAAGCCATCTCTCCAGCCCTTCAGCCTGCCCTACAGTGGAAATGGAGGACTGCCCCATGGAGGGAAGCCAATCCTGGCATCTTTTGTGCTTTCCCCTGAGCTAGGCTTGAAGCCTCCACTGTCATTTGCATCAGACGGGGGGGGGGGGGGAATCAAAGTCCTGGAAACTAATCATTGTACAAAATAGCCAGATGTGGGAAACTCCTTGAACTCTAGAACGTCTAGGCAAGTTGTGTGTTGCTGTTACCAAAGCAGGCTTCTGAGCAAACATGCTCTAGAACCTTCGTTCTCAGGCCCAGCAATGGCTATTCCTCCACCGCCTTGGAGCCCAGACTCTTCAGTGTTAGAACCTGCAGTAAAAAGGGCCCAGTGGCTTCTTAGCAGATTCCACTTGCTAGAAAAGCACCTGGCCCCTCTATGGTTAGGTCACTGGATCCAAGGCAGGAGTGACCGTCCATACAGGTGTGAAGCCTTTGGTGTGTGGGAAGTCACAGGCCCTGGGTCTACTGGACCAAGCAAGGGACCGCCCTTTTCTTCTTACAAATAAGGTCCCAGGAGAGGCACAGGCTACAGAGGCCAGTTCTTCTGTTTGTTGGTGAGACATGGTCCTGGAGAACCCGAACCTTTTATGTAGACCATACTGGCCTCCTGCCTTTACCTCCCAAGTGCCCCGCTAGTTCCAAAAGAAACTTGTTTTTACTGTGGCCTAAGAGAAGGAACTTAGCTTCTTGGTCAGAGAGACCAAGCTCTCTCTGGTCTGCAAAGGGAGCGAGGCACCCACTATCTGCTGCCCAATTTAGCTACTCAAAAAAAAAAAAAAAAAGGCAGAAGCCTAATTAGACCTGAATTTCAGAAACGTGTCAATAAATTTTTTAGACATATTTATTTTACTTGTTTGAGTGTTCTGCTTGCGTGCATGTTTATGTACCATAATCATGCCTGGTGCCCTCAGAGGTCAGGAGAGGGCACCACGTCTCCCAGAACTGGGGTTACAGGTGGTTGGGTGTCACCATGTGGGATCTGGGAACTGAACTCTGGCCCTCTGCAAGAGCAACAAGTGCTCTTCACCTCTGAGCCATCTCTCCAGCCCTATCGTATACTCGTAACTAGTGTGACCCGTGGAACATCTGGAGTATACTTACAGAAAAGTTATTTTGTCTTTCTAAGTTGGATTTAGTATGGTCTATATTTGTATTTATTTTACTGTGTCTGAAAGCTTTAACCCTTCCACAACCTCCATGGCTCAAGGAGCCCAGCCCCTTTCCAGTGCCAGCAACCACACCTCATAGAGAGTTCTGGGAACTCTCCCAATGGGCCCCTCCCTAGCTTCCTGCTCAGGCCCTATCTTCAGTTCCTGGGTGGTAACCCACACATCCCCACACTGGGCGGAGGGGGGGAAAAACCAAACAGAGGGAGGAAGCAAGACTTTCCTCAAGTCTTTCCACCCTGGGCCCTCGGAGGAAAGTCACCTGTGCCCTTCCCAGGGCCTTGTCCACCTCAAAGGAAGCCCTGGGTGGGATGGTGCTTTCACACACCATGTGACAGTTGGTTTTAATTACCAGTTTGACCCAATCTAGACTCACCAGGGCAGAGTTTCAATGAGGGGCCGTCTAGATCGGGGTGGCCTGTGCTTAGGTCTGTAGGGGACTGTCCTGATCACATTAATTGACCCACATGCATTCACTCTCTCTCTCCTCTCCACGAGGGGTGTGGACTGACCAGCTGCTGCAAGGTCCCACTGCTTGACTTCCTCTGTGAAGGTGGTGGACTGTAGCCTGGAGTGGGAGGTAGAATCAGCCCTTTCTCTCAGAAATGGCTTTTCCTCAGGGTATGTTTTCACAGCAACAGAAATAAACAGGACACATCCCAAGGTGCCATCCTCCTGTGAGGGGCGTGAGCTCAAGGGCTGTGCCTGCCTTTGGTCACTAGTGCCCAGTGTTTTCCCCAGTCCTCTCCCCTACTGCTTCGGCTCCAAACATATCTATGTGTGGGTGGCCCCCAACTAAGTACTCCGGCTATCTTTGTGGTAGAGTGTGTGTGTGTGTGTGTGTGTGTGCACGTGTGTGTGTGTGTGTGTGTGTGTGTGTGTGTGTAATTTATTTAGGATGATAGCCTGAGACACATGCTTTCACCTGCTGACTGGACTGAAGTTCAGGAACCTTCTTGCCCATCTTCCTGAAGATCTCTGGGAGTTGCCCAATCCTCTCCCTCTGCTGTTTGAAGGCCTTGACTCTTCTTATTTAGACTGTGGAGGCAACCTCCAGAAGCACCCAGAAGTCCTCCTCAGCTCCCAGCATCCTCCATCATCCCCCAGCATCCCCAGCTCCAGGTCCCTCCAAACACTACCTCCAAAACAAGTTACTCTGTTAGCACCCCTATTTAAGACTGTCAGCAGCTTTCCCTTTCCCTGCCAATAAAGTCAACACACTTATGGGGGTGGACTTGGTGGTGTCTACCCACAATCCCAGAAATTAGGTGGGACAAGAGGATCAGGAGTTCAGAATCATCTTCAGCTACACAGTGAGTCTGCAGTCATCCTGGGGTACCTAAGACCTTAAGATCTGCAGAGGTTCTCAACCTGTGGGTCATGACTCCCACGAGGGCCATGTGTTTATATTATGATTCATAACAGTAGCAAGATTGCAGTTATGAAGTAGCAACAAAGTAACTTTATGTTCGGAGGTCACCACAACATGAGGAACTGTATTAAAGGGCCACAGCATAGGGAAGGTTGAGAACCATTGCTCTAAGAAATCACTTTCTCCCCGACTTCCACTTCTATACAGCCACCTTCCCTGTGCTGGCATGTCACAGTATTGCCCATCTTCTCCAGTCCATCCCCACCAGATGCCCAGCAATGCCCCTGGCCAGGCCCGCCTTCCTGCACTGCGCCTTTGCCGGTCATTGCCCTTCATGTGGCTCTCTCCTGATTCCTTTTCTCTTGGGGCAGAGTTTGAATATGCGATGCCCCGCCCCCTCGGGTCATGCATTACACGCTTGGCTCTGGGCTGGCGGTGCTGTTTTGTGGAGATTCTGAGAACTTCAAGTGGAACCCAGTTGGAAGAAGCGGGTCACGTATTTGAAGGTTAGACCTAGCGTTCTAGAGGCCTCTGAAGTTGTCCCTTGCTTCCTGCCCTCCGTGAGCAAAGTAGCCCATCCCCTGTTCCAGCTGCCAGGGTATTCCACCCAAGTTTGTAGGGCTCTGAACCCACCAGCAGATAATTCTCCCCTCCCTTAGGTTGTTCTGTTAACTACCTGACCAGAGCAGTGAGTGCACACACCTGTGGAATAGCACTAGCGCCGTCCTGTATCTCCCCAGGGGTTGCCAAGGGATGGAAAAGCAGTGGGTAAACCGAAAAAGGTTTGGGGACCGGTGACAACCAGAGCGGCAAGCGGTCTTGTAAAGTCTTCTAAAGCTCTTTATAAGTTGGCCTCAAATTTATCTAAGAAGCTTAGGAGACCCATACTGTGAAGGAACCGGGAAAACCATAGTTTGAGCAGGGAAATATCGGCGGGTGGGGAGCCAACCACTGAGTCGCCGGAACCTATTCACTCAGGAGGTCTGAGTCTGCAGGAGAAGCCCTGGAGAGGCAGGAGAGTGACGAAGGAGTGTGAGAGAGTTGGGCTCGGGCCCCTTTCAGCTCAAGGAGGTGAGTCATGCAGAGGTGCTGGCCCAGATTTCACCCTCCTCTGCTTGAGACTAAAGTCAATGGTGCAGAGGATGTACCCAAAGGATGGAGACCACGGTACAGTGAGTGAGTCACAGGGCTGAGTCACAGCCCACTCAGCCCCTTTCAGGGCTCTGACGAAGGTTGTGCCAGCACAGCAGCAGTCTAGCCACACACACACACACACACACACACACTCCTCCAGGCTGATGACCTCATAGTATGCTTCTCATGAGTGCCAGCCTCACCGACTTCACAGGTTCCGTGAATATAACCACATCTGCATCCGCCACCGACTGAGCGTCCCTCACCCTCACCCTTAGAAATCCCAGCCCTGGCCTTTACCAAGAGCTACCAGCAGCAGGGGATCGGTTCCCATCCGGACTCTACCACAGCAGAGACATGGACCAGGAGCATCAGGAGCTCCATCCACACCTCAGCTTCCATCTCATACAACACCCAACAAGACAGCCAGGCTGAGGCAAGGGCCCTCAAAGGAGAGAGGGGTGGTGCACAGCAGACCCCAAGACCCCCCAAGCCTGGACTATTCCACTTCCCAGACGGAACACCAAACCTAAAGGTTGTATCTATACAGACCCTGACATTTGGTTTTCTTTGGATGACACACAGGGGGCTCCACAGTGAGATCTGTACCAAATTAATTAGCTAATTAATTGCCAGGTCCCAAAGAGACTGCACAAGGCTCACTGAGTACCTACCTGTGGCCCCTCCCAATGCTCTCCAGCACAGGGCCTTCGTTCCCTTCTCCAGTTCCTCATTCCTGTAGAAACCTGCCATTTTGGTCACGCGCTCCCTTGGTCCTCCTGGTCCTTGGCTCCTCTCTTGGTCTGCTTGTCTTCTCTTCTCTCTCTTCTATTCCAATCCCACCCCCGGTCTGACTCATTCTGCTGGCCATGCTTACTCCACCACTTTCTCTCCTAGCCTGGGCTCTTCTAGATGCCTCTGATCATATGCTCCCTCATACCAGCAGTAAAACCCTTCTCCTCAACCAAACTTGGAAGTAGTCATGTTCTCCTTTTCATTACTAATAAAAAATAAAGCCACAGAGGAGGCTTTTCCATACTTTGAGGACTCCCATCTGCCTCCAGTCTTTTTTTTTTTTTTTTTTTTGGTTTTTCGAGACAGGGTTTCTCTGTGGTTTTGGAGCCTGTCCTGGAACTAGCTCTTGTAGACCAGGCTGGTCTCGAACTCACAGAGATCCGCCTGCCTCTGCCTCCCAAGTGCTGGGATTAAAGGCGTGCGCCACCACTGCCCGGCCTGCCTCCAGTCTTAAATCTGGAGCCTAAACTTAACGGGTACAGAAGTTCTAGTCTGTCTTTCCTGTTTTCAGTGTGACTGCTGAGTTGAGGTGTTGTCTCCTCATGCTGCCCAGCTCCGCTCTGAGTCCCCTCAGCCTCTCGAGTCCCTGAGTTGTATGTCGCTGCTCTCAGCTTGAGTTTTGTCAAGGGACAGCAGAGTCACTTGACTCTCAGAAAACAGACAATATTGAGCGCAGATGACCTGGACGTCAGCTAAGTCTTATCTAACCACTTCATTCTAGAAGCAGAAACTGGGGCCTGAAGAGATGGCTCAGCAGTTAAAAGCATGGGCTGCTTTTCTAGAGGACCAGGGGTCAATTCTCAGTACTCACATGGCAACTCACAAAGCCTAGTCCAAGGGAATCTGACGCCCTCTTCTGGCTTCTAAAGGCACTGCACACATGTGGTACACAGACATAATTCAGACAAATAACTCATACATATAAAATAAATACAACTACAATCATGATGGACATGGTGGTGCAGGCCTTTCATCCCAGCACTTGGGAGGCAGAGGCAGGCAGATCTCTATAACTTTCCCTGATCTTCACGGTAATTACAGACCAGCTAGAGCTATGTAGTAAAACCTTGTGTTGAAATAAATCTCAAAAAAAAAAATTTTTTTTGAAGTAAAACTCAGACCTGGTATGATGCTTCTGCCTATAGTTCTGAACTTTGGGGTCAGAAACAGGAGGATCACTACAAATTTGATGATAGCATGTCTGCATAGCCTGTTGTCCCCTGCAAATTTAATTCTTTGATAATTTCTATTTTCTATTCTATTTACTCCAGAAATAAAGTATACTACATAAAGAATGCAAAAAACTACTACAGCAACCTCAGTATACCAACATAACTACACTGAAGTCATTTGCTATTACTTTTCGTAACTTCTTATACAACTGCAATCAGATAGTGTAAATAACTTCACATACCTTTTCATCTGCTTTCGTGTTCTAACTATTCCCATCTTGTTACTAGCATCTTTGTTATGTTGAACGACTGTATATTATTCCAGCAAAACAAGAGGATCTTAGTTTTTTGCATGACTTACTTGACCATTTAAGCCATGCCCCAGTCTCAGATAGTCTCAGATATTGAAATGCTACATGTTGCTTTTCCCTTGTTCCTCTCTTTGGCTAGACTGATAGATAGAGCTGGTAACATCTTAAAGTCAGGCCATATATGTTAACCAGTTGCTTTAAGATTGTATTAATCCTCTCACTTGTACAACAGAAGCTCATTCTCAACTGATTCTTTTTTCTTTTCATTGCCCAGAAAGGCCTAAAGGAAATAGCTTCAATTTCAATATGTGACCAAAATGTTTATGCTTATACCTCCGACCCATCATCCCCTCCACAGAATGATGATGACAACCATCAGTGTGTCCTGATATCTGTCAGGATATAACTGGGAATATGCTGGGAACACCAGGAGCTTTAAACAAAACGCGCGCTCAGAGTCAGTGCAGAAGAGGGGAGGACTTCCTTTTCTTCCTCAATTTTAAATCATCTTCGCTATTCATAGTTAATAGTTATTACTTTAGTATGATTTTTTTTAATGACAAGATATATTTAATCTGGAGGAAAGAAGTTACAAGCAGTGATCTGGGAAAGCACTTCCGAATCCTAGCTCTTCAGTGATGCTGAGTTTCCTGTTAGCGGTGATAACACTAATGTCTCAGGTTATTACTTACATAAGGTAATTTCTATAAAATATGGAGCCCAGCGCCTTGTATTTAGGACACACAGACGCTTTCAGTAGATTTGAAACTGTTTTTTGATGCCGACATTTGTGTTGGAGCATAGAGGCCCCCACCTCCCTACTCAGACTCTCGGTCACTGCTTCTCACTCGCACCCCAGCAGCACAGAGCCCGCAGGGAACGAAGCTGATGTGTGCTGTGTCAGCCACATATAGACTCCTTCCGTCACATATAGATCTCCCTCAGTCACATATAGATCTCCCTCAGTCACATATAGACTCCTTCTGTCACATATAGATCTCCCTCAGTCACATATAGATATCCTTCCGTAACATATAGATCTCCCTCAGTCACATATAGACTCCTTCTGTCACATATAGATCTCCCTCAGTCACATATAGACTCCTTCTGTCACATATAGATCTCCCTCAGTCACATATAGATCTCCTTCAGTCACATATAGACTCCTTCAGTCACATATAGATCTCCTTCTGTCACATATAGATCTCCCTCAGTCATATATAGAGCTCCTTCAGTCACATATAAACCCCTTCAGTCACATATAGATCTCCCTAAGTCACATATAGAGCTCCTTCCATCACATATAGATCTCCCTCAGTCACATATAGACTCCTTCAGTCACATATAGACCCCTTCAGTCACATATAGACCCCTTCAGTCACACATATATCTCCCTCAGTCACATATAGACTCCTTCGGTCACATATAGAGCTCCTTCAGTCACATATAGAGCTTTTCAGTCACATATAGATCTCTTTCAGCCACATATAGAGCTCCTTTGGCAGGTCATAAGCCATTGACCCCAGAGTAACACCAGGACACTGGGGGACCAGTGTGGGCAGTGCCTTCCAGCATAAATGGGTGCTGGTCCCTGGCAGATAATCCTGAGGACAGAGGGCATCTGAAACTGGCAAACCCCAGCTGCTTGTTTTCACAGGAACAACTGCTGGTGGGGAGGGAAGTCGGCACTCAGACAAACAAAACCAAGAATATGGGATTGTTGTTCTTGCTGTCTGTCGCTTGTCATTTGTTTGTTTGGATGGTTGTCATCTTGTGTGTTTGATTGTTTGATTGGTTTCAGGCTTTTTTTTTTTTAAAGCTCTTGCTCTATAACCCAGTGACATGTGACATTTGACGTTGAATTTGTGGCTGTCCTCCTGCTTCTGCTTCCAGGGTACTGGAATTACAAGTGTGTAGCATGATGCCTAGCTAGAAAGTTGTGTATGTTTATTTTGTGAGATTGGGTCTCTTTGCATAGCCTTGGCTGTCCTGGTACTCACCCTGTAGGCCAGGCTGACCTCCAGCTCAAGAGATCCATCCACCTCTGCCTCCCAAGTGCTGGGGTTAAAGGCGTGGGTCACCAACTGTGTCCACAGGGAAATTTCCCAACATATGTAATAAAATGTCTCAAGCTTAGATTCAGAAAAAAATAAATGAAACAAGACAAAATCAGTTTTTACAAAGAAAACTGGATAACGGAAAAATGAGTCAAGAAGCTTGATTTAAGTTCAAGAGCACCAAGCCGATAGGCTTACTCAAGTTCAGTTGGAGAAAGAAGACCGTCCTCGCTGGGCCTGAATCTCAGCCCTTGTACTCTATAAACACGTTCATTCATCCATCCTTGCGCGCGGGCGTGCACGTGTGAACTGTAAAGGCGATCACTGAAGTTTCCACATTGAGGGTTTAAAGTTCTGCTTCTGGCCATCTGTATACCTTGCCAATCGCACGTGCCAGCATGAGAAACAGAGGAACCTGGTTTGGCAAACCGCACGGTCTGCCCGGACTTCAGCTGTGAAGGGAAAGCCAGTCCAGGATCGCCTGCAAAGTTTCTGCTTCCTCTCAAGAACTCCAGAGGCAGGAGCCCAGAGCCAGGGATCCCGACCCTTGCCTCTTGCTTAGACTCCAGGCCCTACCATCCTCCCAAGAGATGGGGAGGAGTGCCCATGAAGGAGAGAGATCAATACAGTCAGGTAGGGAGGTTGATCGTGAGTTAGCAGCTGCTAGACAGAGCTTCAACTAGTTACCTAGGAAGGCACCCAAGAGCACCAGGTAGCTTGGGGCAGACGCTGCTGCTGGTCTGGGATGGGAGGTTGTGGGGTGGGGAGGCGAAGGGCTTGGTGTGGGGAGGGGAAGGAGGAAGTGGGGACGACAGTGGAGGAAGAGTTTTGGGGAAGAGCGAGCCCTAAAGAGTGTGATGGAGGCAGAAGGAATTGTGTGGGAAGGAGGTTGAGGGACGATCATGAAGAGGAGGAAGGTGGGGAGACATGGGAAGGGGAAGAAAGCGGGGCGGGGGCGGGGAGGAGTCGTGAAGAGGAGTGGAGAGAGGCAAGTGGAACTCGGAACTCCTGGCCCTCCAGTTTTCTTCTCCCTTCCCTGGAACATCCAGCCTGTGCCTTTGAAGCCGCCTGGGCTGGCCTCCTCTCATCCAACTGGTTGCTGGTTGTCAGGGGGCCCACTAGGGAGGACGCTGCAGGAGCCTCAAATGCCACCTACTCCCGGCCTCTCTCCCAGTTGATGTTTCTATTTTGGGCACCACATTATTTCCTGCTGTGATTTTTTTTCAGGCTTCTAATTCGGGCTCTGAGGTAAGCCCTGACATCCGCTCGTGCCCGCGGGCCCCTCCCGCACGCTGCTTGTCCTCCCTCCCGGGGTGCAGGCACCCCTTGGGCCCAGCAACCCAGTCACTGTAGGAAGTCTTGGCAGGGCCGGCCTAAAAATAGGCTTTCGGGAGGAGGGATTTCCCCTCCCCCTGGCAGGGCTAAAGGAGTCCAGCTAGAACAGATTTCTAGGCAAGGATTTGGAGGTGATGGTGGGGGAAAACAGGGACCTGGTATAAATTGTGCCATTGTGCCTGGGAATAGGGGGCAAGGGGCTGTAGATGCTTCGATGCCAGTGGTCTTCATGTTTGGGCAAGGACCTTTAGAGACAGTGATAATGTCCCAGAAAATGGCCACAGCAAGCTCACAGGTAGACCCCTTGGGGTTTTAGGATTGCACATCTCTGGAGTTGGCTCTCCAACTCCCTGATCCCGCTCCTCCTCTCACCTCTGATATGCCTCATTATATTTAAGCAGTGTGTGCTTTTTGAACAGCTCACATTTCAAACGGAAGTGAATTAGAAATTGCGTCCTTGTCCTTGGGGCAACAGCAGCCTCCTGGGTCTCCCTTCTAGTTTATTGCCAGGGTCCTGCAGGTGTCTGGCAGTGGGAAGGACACTCGCTGCACTGGGTTCTAGCAGACCTGGAGTCAAAATGCAACTCAGCAGGTTTCCTTTCTGGTGTCCCTTCTCCTCCGGTGACAAAACGTGCGTGTGGAGGCATCTTTGAAATGTTCTTGGTCCCTGGGGGAGCCTTTTTGACTTCGGAATCACACGTACCTTGTCTGTTTCCTTTTAGAAGGCAACATCCCATGGTGGATAACAGTCATTAAATGTATTGTTTCTTAATTTTTATCACGTGTTACTGTATTTGTGTGTGTGTGTGTATTAGTATATGGGGAGGGGGACATGGATGTGGCAGTCAGAGAAGAACTTGCAAGAATTGGTTTTCTCCTTCCATCGTGTGAGTCTCCAGGATGGGACTCTGGTAGCCAGGCTTGGGACCAGTACCCTTCCCTAGTGAGCCATCCCTAATTTTTGTTTTTAAACTAAAGTTAACTACCGTGGTCTGAATATTGGTGTTCCCTGGCAAAACAAAGACACAAAGTTGTCTCTTTCTGGTTTTTTTGTTTGTTTGTTTTTTGGAAAAGGGTCTTACTATGTAGCCCTGGCTGTCCTGGAACTCTCTCTGTAGACCAGGCTGGCCTACAAACTCACAGAGATCTGCCTGCCTCTGCTCCCAAGTACTGGGATTAAACATTAAAGGCACCAACACCACCCGGCTAGCTTAACTTCTAATTATATACCAGGAGGCCGGCTCTGGGACGTGACTAAATCATGGCGGGGCCTCTTCCCGGAATGAGATTGGGGCGAGCGAGAAGGGAGAATGGGATTGGGGGATGACTTGGAAGAGCCTGTTTGTCTTCTAAGGCTCTGCCAGTGCCTTCAGATCCTGGACTTCCCAGGCCCTAGACATCTGAGACAGAAGATTCTATTGTTTAAAAATGACTCAGTCTAAGGTATTCTGTTTTAGCCTGAAACAGATAAACTGAGCCCAAATTCAAGAAGGGATGTAAGAAGCTGTTTCTGGGGTGCTGAATGCGGATCCGGAGCCTGGAGCCCGTCTCCAGGAAAACGAAGTGGCTGATGATGAGACTCGGTCTTTGAGGTGTGTTTGTTCTCACCTCCGCCATGTTTTTACAGGTAGTCTCCTCCACCTCCACGCAGGCACTGGCTTTTATCTCCTTCGAAAGCTCTCTGACTCTACGTTCTTTTTGACCCTAGCCTTCCACATTCTGATGGGCACAACTTCCTGGTTCTTGACTTACTATCTCCTTTGTTTTCCAATCTGGCCTACTTTAGTCTCCCCTCCCTATATTAAAAAAAAAATTAACCAAGAAATGTGCCTTACCAAAAAGAAGACAAGAAGACACTCCCAATTCCAAAGCCTAGTGGGACCAGGCGGCCATGAAATGCAGAAGTGGGTGAGGCAGGCCAGGCTGGGGGAGAAAGGGTGCAGAAACACTTAGACCTCTGGTACCTTGTTTAAAGGGTACCTGCTAGCTGGGTGGTAGTGGCATGGGTTTGTAATCCCAGCACTTGGGAGGCAGAGGCAGGCGGATCTCTGTGAGTTCGAGGCCAGCCTGGTCTACAACATGAGTTCCAGGACAGGCTCCAAAGCTACAGAGAAACCCTGTCTTGAGAAACAACAAAATAAAACAAAAGGGCACCTGCTACTCCGCTCCTCTTCATTTCAAACCCAGTGTGGACAGATCCCCCAGTTGGTTTTTGTTTGTTTGTTTTTTAAGAAATATCAAATTTAGGTTTGTATAAGTCATATACAAGCCAACAAGACATGGCTGCCGGCTAAGCTTAGCTCGCGGTTCACCCTGAGTTCCTACTCTGTAGTCATTCTCCACGCACAGAAGACACTTTACGAGGGGACTTATGGGTAGGCCCCGAATGGGAGCCATGCTACCTTGAATAAACTTCACCCCCTCACCTGTGCAAAGCAGGATTGAGTTACGTGATCCGAAATCACAGAAGCCCCTTTCGGTTCGGTAGCTCTATGGTTCTTTGCTTATCCTGGTAGGGAAATCCTGTTCAGTTGAACTGGCTGGTTAATGAGAATCACCATACACACGCAGGGAACAAGGGTTACCACTCTTCAAGGAACAAGAATACAATAAGCATTTGGTTAACTGGAATTCTCCAGGGCCCACTGGAAAATCCCCTCAATCAAGGTCATTGTTGAAAGACTCTAAAATACCAACGTCGTTTCCTGCCTTTCTAAGCACAGGGGATGTAGCCATACCCAGCCAGAGGAACCGATGAGTCAATGTCTGGGAGATGTGCGGAGATGGTCTGCCACCTGGGCTGCAGGGGGCTGCAGCAGGCAGGGCTGGGGTTTCGGTCAGTGGCACTCAGAGGCAGTGGGCATCTGTAAGCCAAGGGCACCTTTGCTGCCCACAAAACAGCAATGTTGCCGGCTTCGTCACTATTCCATGCTAATACTTCTATCATGTGACGCCCATGGAGTTGTCTTGCTTTTTCTTGGTAAGGTTAGAAAACCAACACCAGTCCTTTCCAACCCTCAATAGACATTTGGGAAATCAGCTCTTGTAGGACTTAATTTTCTACTCCGTTCTCCTTTTCACCCTTACCTATCACCACGAAATAGATACCAGCCTTAAAATCAGAACCATACCCTCACTTTTGAACTATCATACTAATAATAGTTGATTCCCTTACGAGTCATCTGTGGAGCCAGCAAGATGGCTCAGGAGGTGATCGCATTGGTTGCCAAGAATAAACTATTCAAGTCTATTCCCTGAGACCACATGGTGGAAGGACTCTCATAAATGTCCTCTACCTTCTACGCCTGCCCTGTTGCCCAAGTGTTCCAACCTCCTCACAAAATAATTAAATAGATAAGAATGCAAAAACAAAATCTTTAAAGAATCATCTGTGCAAGTGGGTGGTGAATAAATCATCTCAGTTCCTGGCTCCCAAGGCCATGAAGAAGATGTACAAGGCCTGTATCAAGTATCCCGAGTGGAAGCAGAAACACCAGCCACACTTCAAGCCATGGCTGCACCCGGAGCAGAGCCCGCTGCCCAGCCTGGAGCTGTCAGAGCTGTCCGTTTAGCATGCAGACTCCCTGGAGGACATCGACGAGAGTGCCGAGTGCCTTGGCAGAGAGCAGTGAGGAGCAGCGAGCAGGTGGTGCCGGTGGAGAAGGCACTTCACTCACCTGAGTACAGCCCCTCTGCAAAGACCGAGAAAGGACTGGGGCTGAGCCCTGGGGCACTGGGCCTTCTGCACTTCCTCTCTTCCCCCACCTGCCTTCTGGGGGCACTGGGCTCCTGCTCAGGTGGCTGTGGCCTGACTGGACATGGCCCCAATAAACAAACCACACAGCCCCCCCCCCAAAAAAAGAAAAGAATCATCCATGCTCGCAAAGTTTGGTTTAGATGGGATACCCACAGAATTAAAGGACATCTTTAATTTAGTCTTTTTAAAATGTACTTGAATTCATGTGTGTGTGTGCGCTCACGCATATATGTGTGCAAACATGTTTGCAGGTGCCAGAGGAGGTCAGAAGAACATGTCACATCTCCTGGAGCTGGAGTTACAGGCCTGCTGTGGGTGCTGGGAACTGAACTCTAGTCCTCCTGCACCAGGAAGTGCTCTTAGCTCCTGATCCTTTCCCCAGCCCCTCTCCAGTCCCAGCAAGGGAACAAGATAGAACCTGTATGGCAGAGAGGCTGACAGATAGTCCCTTATCCAGGGGATGGAGCTGTCACCACCAGTCCTGTGGGACACCTGCCCCTCATCACAAGCCCTTGTCCGCCCAACCCCAACTGAGGAGCAGTCTACCCACAGCTGGCCTGGACTCACGAGGTCTATCCGTGTCTAGAGACAGAGGCTGAGGAAGTGCCGTAAGCTAAGAACTTAAAGAGATATGAGACTAAATAAAACGTGTGATCTGGATATGTGGCATTGGATCCTAGATCAAAAAGAAGAGTTTTTATTTTAAAGGCATGCACCACCGTGCCTGACAAATTAAAATTATTTTAAGATAGAGAAATAAGCCAGGTGTGGTGGTGCCTTCCTTTAATCCCAGCACTTGGGAGGCAGACGCAGGCAGAGCTCTGTGAGTTCAAGGCCGGCTTGGTCTGTAAGAGCTGGTTCCAGTACAGCCAGAGCTACACAGAGTAATTCTGTCTTGAAAAAACAAACAAACACCAAAAAGATAAATAAAGCAAAGCCCAAGGCTGGGTACGTAACTCAGTGGTGGAGGGTGTGCCTACCAGGGGGGGGGGAAACAAAACAAAACATTACCCAGTCACCGTGGAGCGCACCCGTAATCCCAGCACTTGGTCAGAAGTTGAAGGTTACCCTCTAGCTCAAAACCAGACTGGGTTACACGAAACATGAGACCTTGTTCCAAAAGACAAAACCCAGACAATCTGGGGTACCGTTTACAGTCTCATCTGCCTGCAGATAACAGAGTGGAGCTGACATGAGACAGGCTGGAGCCCAAGCTCCCAGGGCTTCTGCTCTTCGCTCGGTTCTACACGCTAACAGAATACCTCTCTCAGGCCGGCGAAGGGACCAAATGAAGTTGCCTGTGCCAAAACCCGCCAGAGAATTATTCCTGGACGCTTCAAGGACATGCTGGTACGAGTGCGGAAGGTGGAAATGAATGACCAGACAGAGTGGTTGAGTCTACGGGAGTAACAACATTAAGTTGGGACAAAAGAACAGGCCACTTAGGTGGTAGAACAGCCCGCACAAAATCTCCGAGGCGGGAGAGCGGTGTGAGTACACAAGGAACTGGAAACTTCTCTTGGCCTTTAGGACCTACGGGGAAAGTACGGCGCAGCATCCAGTATGGATTAGACATAGCAGACTGTCTGACGAGTGAACAGTGCGTGGCTGGGCTCTGGTTCCAGTGTCTGTCTGAAGAGCCTTCTTCCCCAGCCCTTCAGCCTCACAGGACTACAGAAAGCAAGCCTGCATTTCTCCCCTCAGAGCCCAGGGCAGGAAGAGGGCCCGGCAACCTCCATCTCTCCTGTTAGCAGAGGCCCAGAATCGGGGCAGCCTTCCTTGCAGGACCCCTCGGGCCCAAAGGGGCCCTTCCTTGTTTTGTGCTTCCCCCAGCTCCACCGCCTGCCTTGTTTATTTGTTCAGCAGGTTTATTTCAGCCGTGGCACAGCCTGTTCCGACTCTGGAACATTTACAAGATGAGCCAGTTTTTAAAAATCATACAAAATAAATGATTTGCTCTTGTAGCTGAAGGGTGGGGCTGCCAGGGTGGGAGGCAGGTTTCTGGCCAGCTTTGGGCAGAGTTTTGGCATATCCTTCGACGTATTCTTTCCCCCTCTTGCCCATGGGAACCAAGGGGACCGCAATGGGATTTCCTGCCTCTATTTCTCCAGACTGTGATGTGGAAAGATCGGAACATTCAACCGTAAGATTTCCGGTTCTCATCTCCACCCTCGTTAGTTCCATTCCAAAGGCTGGCTCTGAACGACTGCGTCTAAGTCCCATCTAATTGATGAAGCTCGGGAAGGAGATGTCAGAAGGAAACCTGGACCAATCCACCCCCTCTGACAGCCGCTCCTTTTCCCTCTTTGCTTGTGAATTCTGGCTTGATCCTTCAAAGTCCAGCTGTCCACCTCATCATCTCTAAGTCCTGTTGTCCCCCTTGTAGCTGTCCAGCTATTAAAAGTACTTTTTTTTCAAAGCCCAACCAAGATTAACAGAACAGCTAAAATGCTGAGTTCCTTTGCTTTTTTTTTTTTTGGACTGGTTATTAACTCAGCATAGTAAAGTTATCTCAGTTGATCTGAAACACTTATTTGTGTAGCTATGAAAATATTTGACCACCAAAAGCCTAGACATTAACAATTAATGCCTTCAATTTGAGGGTCAACAAAATGCTTTATTCAAACTTTAATTTAGGCAGGTGTAACTGTAATCTCAGCACTCAAGACTGAGGCAGGAACACTGAGAGCTCAAGGCTAGCCTGGACTACGTAGAAAGACTGTCTTTAAAAAAAAAAAAGCCTGTGCCCCCAAGGGGGGGGGCAAGAGACTTCTATTGTGAAAGAAGATTGATAGGTCCCAGCTGGCCTTCGATGTGTGCCTGACTCACTTCCCTAAAAGGCCAGGTGCACAGTAGGCAACATCGAGGTCCTATGAATAGATGCTTGAGGCTGGTGACACTCTCTGGCTCCTCGGGTCACCACAGCCTCTGCCAACCCCAGCCAGTAGCCCCATAAGAGTCAATTTAGGAGCTGTCCCAGCCCGAGGCCCTGGATGCCTAACTGGTGCCATGGCCTCTTAGCATTCATTCAGTGGCTGATTAGGACACGGGGACAGGACAATGTGTTCCGGACTCCGGTGCCCACACCAGCACCCTCTGGGGCAGCTCAAGCAGCTCCCCTAGAAGCTAGCCTGGCCAGCTGTGGGAGGTACTGTTCTTCTCTCCCAAGATTAGCCCAGGCTTTAAACACCGACCCTGCACCTGCTCTGGGTGCCAAAGCAAACAGTAGGTCAGGAGCCTCCTTCAGTATCTGGAGGACAGCTCCCGCCGCCCCTCCCTTCCTCCTATGAGGTCACTGAATCAGGATGACAAAGCGAACAGTGACATGTGCTAGGACTTGTTCCCAGAATGAGTCCAGGGATTCTCCAGCCCATCCCTCCTTCCCACTTCAGGGTGGCAAATCCCTGCGGGGGCAGCCAGCTGAGCCGGACTCAGCCATCGGGTAGCAAGGAAAGGCCAAGAGAAGGAAAGTCCTGGGTAGACCAATGCTAGCATAGCGTAGCCGAAGCCTCAATCTGCTTTCACTCCATTCTAATTAGACTCAAGGCGGGCAGGAGCTCCTTACCCACGCCACAGAGGGGGAGTGTTAGGTCAACAGTTCAGTGTTACCTTGCTCAGGCAGACTCAGACTGGCAATTATTTTGTTGATAGTTTTGCTACATCTTCCCACCTTACTCCAGTTTCTTAAACTCGACCTGCTTCCCACTCCCTGCCTTCTGCAGGTTTTTTTGTTTTGTTTTGTTTTTGTTGTTTTTTTTTTTTTTTGTTTTTTTTTTTTT
>NW_026068272.1:104378-158892 GCF_014885135.2 Alexandromys fortis | reverse complement strand
GTGTGTGTGTGTGTGTGTGTGTGTGTGTGTGTGTGTGTGTCGGGGGTGGGGGGAGGGGTACGGACAGAAGTAGAGTGTTCAATGGCTAGCCAGCCAGTTTAGCCAAAACAGGGTTTCTGGTTTAGCGAGGCAAACTCAGTGTGCCTTTGAACAAGACCCTTATTTCCAGTCTGCTTCCTTCAACAGCAATGACAATCATCCCCTTTCTGCCATTCAAGAATGACAGACGACAGACCTGGGGGAAGGGAGGTGTGAAAATCCTCCGTAAACCATGAAGTTAGAACGGCACTATGGAGTGACCCAAATTCTTCTCCAGAATGTCCCCGTTGTAACTGGAGAACGTCCCTCAAGGAGAAGCCATAGGCCGGAAAGAGATTTGGGAAAGCAGCCTTTGGCAATGACCCTGGCTAGCGTGCTGTGTCCAGGTGTTGGACTTGGAAAGGCACTATTGAGCTGAAGCCACTTACTGCCCTTCAGAATCCTGGTCTGAGTCTTCTTGTCGGGCAAGTTAGCTAAACAGAAGTGGGTCTCTACTGCCCTCATGTGGTCACTCCTTAACATTGCTGCAGAGGTTTGAGTGACAAGGCCAACAAGTCTGAGGAGGCCAAAATCAACACTCCAAATCAGCATTTTCCAGAGCCAGTCAAAGACTTACATTCCAAATTAAAGTCAGCCTCTTGAACCCAGTGCTCCTTCAGGAGATGGGGTGAAGCTACTCTGGTCGGCTTGCTGACCACAGGGAGGCCGTGTGTGTGTGTGTGTGTGTGTGTGTGTGTGTGTGTGTGCGCGCGCGCAGGGACATATAGGAAACTCTGAATTGCAGTTGGCTGTTTAACTTTGCTATGAACTGAAGACTGCTTTAAAGGTAAAGTGTTTTTAAAGTGAAAATAAATAAAAACAATTTTACCAGTCCCAGTTTGAATACAACACTATCAACCGGCAACTTCCAATTAGCGAATACATCTCTAGGTAGAGTCATTCCTTGTTAACCGTGGGTGCCAAGTCTGTGTTCAAGTCGCACTACATTTGCCTAAAAGAGCTCTAAGAAAGCAGTCTATGCCGGAAGGTGGTGGCGCACGCCTTTAATCCCAGCACTCGGGAGGCAGAGGCAGGCCGATCTCTGTGAGTTCAAGGCCAGCCTGGTCTACAAGAGCTAGTTCCAGGACAGGAACCAAAAGCTACGGAGAAACCCTGTCTCAAAAATTAAAAAAAAAAAAAAAGAAAGAAAAGAGAAAGCAGTCTACTTGGAAAGAACAGAACTTCAGGGGGCATGTTTATACTGAGAGAGGGTCTCACCATGCAGAACTTGCGGGGATCTAGAGAATCAGCACCTGATCCAGGGAGCCTATCATGAGGGATTTTAAAACCTAAAGGAACTTGATGCTGAAGAGCTTCTGGGTTTCAGGGCAAGGCACTCTGCTGAAGGATACATCTGGGCTGAGGGGCAGAGCACAAGGGAACTCTGTGATCGGACATCGGTGCAGGAGGCATGGGTTAGGGAAGCAGCCAGTGGAAACCTTCACGTGAACAATCTAAACTAGATTTGAGGGGTGAAGATGCTGCCCTTGGTGGGAGCCTTTTCCCTTCACACGTCCAGTTGGTTAATTCTCCTCACACGCCAAGTAGCACTGAGAGAGATTCCAGTCCTCCTATGGAGTAGCAGTCCCAGTCCCACCGTGAACTATGGTGTGCCAAACCCCTAAACCTAAAGCAGGCCAAGGTCTAACCGGTTAGAGACCAGAGAAATCTTGAAAAGTTTTCCTAATGCCACATCAAATGAGGACTCTCAGGAGCAGCTAGTCACGGAAAAAGACCACACCAGTCCTATGCTGTGACCTACTCCCCACAGGTCAAGGGACTTGATGTCATTTCCCAGAAGCTCAGCATCTGGTTGGACCAAATCCTGTATGGGAACTCAGCTTCAACATCCCCCCTCCTCCCCTCTTCTTCCAGGCTTTGATTCCTGCTTTTGATCACCATAGAGCTGGCAGGCTTCCCTTTGGCTCCCACTCTCTCAGGAAGCCATCTACAGCTGTTGCCCCGTCGCATCCTATGAGGTGGTGGCAGCAGCATTTCAATGGTAAAACAACAGATTGAAGGTTATGGCTAAAGGCTTCAGAGTAGATTTGGGAACGTGTTGTATTTCCAAAGAGGGCAAAACCCTCCAACTCGAGCAGTGTAGTAACGGCAAGGGCTTAGACTTCGAGGGCATGGCGGATCTTCAATCCCTATTTGTTTTGGAGCAATTCTAGGGAAAATGCTTACAGCAAGCACTCAGCAAACACTAACGGAATGTGCTAGGGACTGTGCATAGCAAGAATTCTGTTCTCAGAGGTTGGGTCCCAAGAAGAGGAGCCCCTAGCTTGTGCTAATACCGCTTTACTCTGCTTTTTCCTTTCCAAAGCTTTGGTGACCTGCCCACATCGCTGGCTTCTCATTTCTGCTATTAGCTGTTACTGCTCTGACATCACACAAAGACTCTGTGTTGAAGAAAACAAAACAAAATTTAGACATATGGTGTGGGAGGTCCTTCTGTATATGTGTTGCTTTTATTGGTTAATGAATAAAGAATCTTCCTTGGCCTGTGATAGGATAGAATAGAGCTGTGGGGGACTAAACTGAATGCTGGGAGAAAGAAGGTGGAGTCAGTGAGACGCCATGGAGCTGCCAGGGACAGACACTGGACAGAACCTTGCCGGTAAGCCACAGATACATCGCAATATACAGATTAATAGAAATGGGTTAAATTCTAGATGTAAGAGCTAGCCAATAAGAAGCTAGAGCTAATAGGCCAAGTAGTGATTTAATTAATACAATTTCTGTGTGATTATTTGGGGGCTGAGCAGCCGGGAACAAATAAGCAGCCTCCTACAACAGATATAAGCCTGGAGAGTATGGCTTAGCAGTTAACGGCTCTTACTGTTTGTCTCTGTTGTCGCTGCTGGTTTTTCAAGGCAGGGTTTCCCTGTGTAGTGCTGGCTGTCCTGGAACTCACTCTGTAGACAAGACTGACCTCGAACTCACAGAGATCTGCCTGCCTCTGCCTCCCAAGTGCTGAAATAAAAAGCATGAGCCTCCACTGCCGCCTCACTTACTGCTCTTTAGAGGATCAGAGTTCAGTTCCCAGCAGCCACACCATGCAGCTCACACCTGTCTGTAATTACAGCTGCCAGGGATGCAACACCCTCTTCTGGACTCTGCAGGGACCTGCACATGCAGCATAAACTCACCCAGGACAGACCACACAAACTACACACTTTCTTAAAGTGACCTTTTAAAGGGAGTATGTATTTTATGGACTAACTGTAAGGGAAAGTGGCTCTCAACATGGGTAGGTCCCCAGTGAATATGATGTAGGAAGCTCTACCTCTAAACACCTACAGCCTGGTCAGAGAAGCCAACCCAGCTGGGATGTGGACAGCTAGAATAACCCTGACCCTGCCATCTGAGGGCCAAGACTGAACATATTAGGAAGTCACTTCACTCCTCGAAGGAGGAAGGATGGGGTGAGAAAAGATGTAAGTGTGGGAGGTAAGTACCAAAAACAAAGGCAGGGGAGGGGAATACATGACAAAGATAATACCTTAGCAACTATACACAAATTTTCTCAATATACCAAGTTTTTCAAGGCATCTTTACATGCATTGTATGGTCTAACAAAGCTGAAGGGCCAATAGCGAGGAGAGAGAGGAGTAGGGGGGTTGGGGGCAGAGAGAATGAATAGGAGGAGAAGTCTAGGCTTGAAAAGAATGAGAGAGAAGAAGAGAACAAGAAAGAAAGAGAGGGATATGCTTGGGGCCAGAAGTCAGGCAGCCACCAGCCAGACACTGGAGGAAGCAGGAAAGACAGACAGAAAGACAGAAAGAAAGAGAAAGAAAGAAAGAAAGAAAGAAAGAAAGAAGGAAGGAAGGAAGGAAGAAGGAAGGAAGGAAGGAAGGAAGGAAGGAAGGAAGGAAGGAAAGAAAGAAAGAAAGAAAGAAAGAAAGAAAGAAAGAAAGAAAGGTAGGTGAAGCCAGGCAGTAGTGGCACATGCTTGTAATCCCAGCACTCAGAAGGCAGAGGCAGGTGGATCTCTGTGAATTGGAGGCCAGCCTGGTCTATACAGAGAAATCCTGTCTCGGGAAAAAAAAAAAAAAAGGTAAAAAACCCCAGGGATGGAGAGATAGATAAACAAATTAAAATAAGAGCTAAGATAAGGCTAAGCATTCATAACTAATAAGTCTCCATGTCATGATTTGGGAGCTGGCTGGTGACCCAAAAGAAAAAGCCTGTTACGGAGGGGTTTCCAGTTGAGGGGACTCTTACTGTGTACCGACACTGTCGTGACCCTTCAGAGACAGAAGGTGATGTCTGCAATTGTGACCTCCAGCTCTGCAAAGCCCAGGTTTCTTCACCTCTACACGAAGGAGGGTGGACTGAGGGACCCTGAAGGTCCCCCCATCACTGCAGCGTGTTCTCTTTGCTCATGGTTTCCAGGTTTGTGTGCTCAGTCACACAAGGCGAGCCTCGGGATGTAGGAAGGGTGCTCTTTGCTTTGGGGAGCACTGATGAGGCCCGTGCTCGTAACGGAGATGTTTCCCGACATGATGGCGTCACAGGCTGAATTTCTAATGCCCAAATGAGATGAGCGGAAACTTGACAACTGTCGTGTTATGATGATAACGTTGTAACATTACATGCACACATGTGGAAACCAGTTCTCTACAGTGTGGTTCCGGGATTGAACCCAGGCTGAGGTCATCAGGCCTTATGGTGCCTTTCTTTACAAACTGAGCCATCTTGTCACCCCTTTTTCTGAGCCAGGGTATCTCACTGAGACTAGGTTGGTTGGCTAATGAGCTTCGGGAATCCATCTGTCTCTGCTTCCCCAAGGCTGAGATCACAGACACAGTGCTGCCACGCCTTACCAGGTGTGACATTAGCCTTAACTGTCAACCTCACAGCATCTGGTATCGCCTAGGAGACGAGCCTTCCGGCTCGTCTGTGAGGGATCACGTGGACTGTGTTAACTGAGGTGGAGAAACACACTGAAAAGAGGTGACACCATTTCCTGGACTTGGTCCTAGGCAGTAGAAAAAGGAGAAGGCGGGCCTGGTGAGATGGCCGCCAAGCCTGAGACCTGGAGGTTACGGACTGGCTCCTTCCGATTGGCTTCTTTCCTTCGCACCGTGCCACGCCCATCTTGTCCCTCCCTGCCGCAGACACAATGGATAAAGATGAAGTTCAAGGCAGGGGAAATCAGGCTGAGCCGTTCACTCTGCTTCCCGATCACATGAGCCATGTGACCCCGCTCCAAACTCCGGCTGCTTCGGCTCCCCTTCAGGGTGGACGGTGCCCCTCGGCCAGAAGCCAAAATAAATCTTTCCTTACGCTGGGATTTTTATCGCAGCGGCAGGGAAAAGACAGACAGACAGACTTTCTATGTGGGTTTTGGCAGACTGAACTCGGGTCCTGTGCTTGCATGTGCTTTGCAGCTGGGCCACCTTTCCAGCCCCAATGCTAAGATTTCCATACTTTTTACTTTCTTTAAATGACCTTAAAATGACCATATTTCACTTTTCTCCTCTCTAGTGATATATGTATATATACACATATATATTAAGAAAATTGGTGGGGGTTTTTTGAGACAGAGTCCTCCTTCCTCTGTAACCCAGGCTGGCCTTGTGGCAGTCCTTGGGTACTGGGGTTTCAGGCATGAGTCATCAAGGTCTGATTAGAAATTTTAAATAAAATCTTAAAAAATGTTTCATGAGATTTTTTGAAATTAAGGTAATACCTGACTATACAATATTCTATAAAAAGCTAACCCATGGAGATACCAATCCAAAGTCCCACAGAGATGCTTCAGCTATGTTGAATATTAAGGTGGAAAGATCGATCAGACTTCCTGATACTGACGATCCAGAGACGGTTAACTTGTATTATCTTTAGTCTCCTTACCAGCTGCTCCTTGTCCACCTGACCTAACACCCTTCTGGCTGTCAGGTAGAACCTCTAGAACACATTCTAAGTAGACCACCACCGCCATTATCTTCCTACGCTTAGCAACTTAAGGAACTTAAGAGCTTCTTTTGCTCATAGTTCCAGGGTGCAGCCTACCATGACAGGACAGCAGCAGACGCTTGAGACAGGTGCAGCCTCTGCACCCATCATCAAGGAGCAGATGGCAATGGAGACCTGCCCTCAATACTTCTTCCTTTTCATACACGCCAAGATCCCAGCTCAGGGAATGGTGCCACCGACGGTGGACGGGCCTTTCCACCTTAATCAGCCTGGTCAAGATAACCTCCCGTAGGCATGCTCTCAAGCCAATCTCAAGTGATTCAAGACCTTGTAAAGTTAATAATTGAGATCTAATCTTCACATTATCAATCCAAAAGCTATAAATGTCATCAGAGAGCATCTGAAATTTCTAACCAAGTTTTCACCAAATTGCTCTAACCCGACCCGCCTGTAGATCCCGCCTGCGCATTCTGGTAAATGCATTGACTTATGACGTTGTTTTATTCTGTAACTAGAAAAAAACTCCTCAGGCTGGAGAGATGGCTTGGTGGTTAAGAGCATGGCTGCTTTTCCAGAGGTCCCAAGTTCAATTCCTGGCACCCACATGGTGGCTCACAGCCATCTGTAATGAGATCTGGTGCCCTTTTCTGGAACACGGGCATACATGGAGGCAGAATGTTGTATACATAATAAATAAATAAATCTTTTTTTTTTAAATAAAAAAAACCTCCTAAAACCACTTCCATGAGATGTGTCATTTGGCACAACTTCAATCCACTTTGCTGTGCTTTGGTCATTCCTATTTGGCTCAGACTAAAGTATTTCTTGGTTTCTTTGCGGTGAGACTATGTTTTGCATCAACAGTTTTGGGCACCATTCAATGCTGGGCCCTGTGCTGCTCAGTTTTATATCAACTTGACACAAACTAGAGTCATCTGGGAAGAGGAACTCCCACTTGAGAAATGCCTCAATATTTGCCTGTAGGTGGGGGCTGGAGAGATGACTCAGCAGTTAAGAGGGCCTGGGTTCAATCCCAGCACCCATACGGCAGCTCACAACTGTGTGTGACTCCAGTTCCAGAGACCCAATGCCCTCACACAGACATACTATGCAGGCAAAACACCAATGCACATAAAATAAATATTATAAGAAAAGGTTTGCCTGTAGGTAAGTCCGCAGTACCTTTTCTTGATTGATGTAGGAAGTACCTCTCCTGGGCTGGTGGTCCTGGGTGCTATAAGAAAGCAGGCTGAGTAAGCCATGAGGAATAGCCAGTAAGCAGCACCATCCATGGTCTCTATATCAGCTCCTGCCTCCAGGTTCCTGCCCTATTTAAATTACTGCCCTGATTTCCCTCAGTGACGAACTGTAAGCCGAAATAAGCCCTTTTCTTGTTGGGGACTACAGACCTGCAGACCCTGAATTTTCAAGGGCCCCTTCCTGCCGGAGCAAACAGCTTGTTTTCCTGTGCTTGCAGCTGCTCTGGGCACGAGACCCTTATGAGCTCCTGATGGCAGGGGAGTGGTTTCTGGTGGGCTTGCAGCTGAAAAGTCCCGAGAGCTAGGGCGTGGCCATTAGTCAAGGAGAGCCCTATAGAAGCTGCACTGGAACACCATAAAAGGGGCATTCTTGTTTCAAGGATGATCCGTGTCTGTGTGTGTGTGTTTCCATCTCCAGCCCTTGCTCGACTCACGAACAGTCCCATGGTGCAGATGGTACTTTTTCTCCCCAGATTGTTGGTGGTCACGATGTCTTATCACATCAAGAGAAACATTAACTAAGCCAGGTCCACGAGGTAATCCACTCTCACTGGTGGGGTCAGCAAGGCCAGTGCTAGGTTCCAGCAAGGCTCTCTGTGTCTAGTTGTCTGGCTCACCTTGTCAGGTGGACGCCAGCGAGTTCTTTCTGGGGGTCTGGGCCTTCCCTGTGGGGCCTTCCCTGTGGGGCCTTCCCTGTGGTTTCAGTAGACAGTCTGCTGGTTTCTTCCGAGCTGGCATTTGGAGGGAGCACTGAGTCGTTCTGAGAACATTTGCTTGTTAGCATTTGGCCTTTCTCCCCCTGCCATTCCTCAAGTAGGTTGTTGTTTGTTTTCTGTATCCTCTCCCGTACTTTACAGCCTAACCCCTTTCACTTGAGAAATTCTCTGACTGTGTGCTCATAAAGATGATGAAGACAGGAGGAGGTGTTTGCTCCCCACAGCCCACCAGGGTGGAGTTGGCAGGGAGAACTCCCTGGGATGTGCAAGGACCTCAAGGGAAGACCAAGGCAACATACCCTGGTCTTGGTTTGTAAGAAATCTTGCTGGCTCAGCTCAGAAGACACATACAAGGGCTGATCGTCCAGTGTCTTGAGCTCCCTCTCAAACCTGACGACGTGCAGTTTAAACCCAAGACACAACAGAAGAGGGCTGACTTAGGAACAAGAACCAAAGGGGCTACTCTCATAAACAGCATGCAAATTTGATCCAAAATGCAAATTCCACCAAGCTAGAAGGTTGGCTGTAATTTCATGGAGGAAAAAAAAGCATTAAGATAGGAAATAGCAGAGGAGAAAATGTTTGGAGAAAAACACCATTTGGTGCTCCAGCTGGTTTTATGTTTGATAATTATGGTAATTTAACTTGCAAGTATTTGATTAAAAAAAAAAGGGTGGTCGGAGTAACTTTTGACATCGCTATTGTCCACTTATCTCACTATTAACTAAGAATCCTGGACGACAGAACCAAAGCTTAAGTGGACAGCCTACTCTACCTGGAATTTAAAACTGTAAAAGAAATGATGAAATTTTCAATTTAAAAAATGCTACCAGAAATGTTAACGACAATGTTAAGGAAGAGGAAATGGTTAGAATTTTAGGACTGGGGATGCAGCTCAGCAGGGCAGCACTGGTTGCTCCTGTGCACATTGGTCTGGTCTCCTCTCCTGTAAGCCCCACACAGAACAACCTTCTACAGCAAAGGGGAAGTACTACAGACCCTCAGATAAAGCCTGGAGGGAGAAGAGGTCCTGACAGTGTCTAATCCTGGACAGAACTGGGCTGAGAACACCAATTACGGGATCTCCTGAGTCCTGTATAAAACACTCTGGGACTGAGGCACATGCAGGGCTTTTTTATTTTTTAACTTTTATCTTTTTAACCTAGATGTTTTGAGTATGTATTATGGCTTCCAGTTTTGTGGGGTTTGGGGATTCCTGAATGTGCAAATGAATGCATTTACAACTGTTTCTTGTGCCTTTTCTTGGGCTCTTTTTCTTGTTTGTTTTGTCCTATTCTGATTTGTTTTTTTTTTCACTACTCCTTAGATGCCTATTGTTTCCTTTCTTTTTATTATTTCTTTTTCTTTTCTCTCTCTCTCTCTCTCTTTTTTTTTTAAGACAGGATCCCCATCTCCTTCCATAGCTCTGGCTGTCCTAGAACTCAATATGTAGACCAGGCTGGCCTCAAATTCAGAGATCCACCTGCTCCTGCCTCCTGCCTGCTGGGATGAAGACCACCATGCTCAGGCATCCTGTGTGTTTTCTAAGGAGACAGAAAAGGGGTGGGGTCTAGATGGGAGGGATGTGGGGAGGACAAGCAAAGGGAAACCATAATCAGAAATAAAAGAAATTTTATTTATTTCTTAAGAATCACATCTTTAATCCCAGCACTCGGGAGGCAGAGACAGCTGGATCTCTGAGTTTGAGGCCAACCTGGTCTACAAGAGCTGTTCCAGGACAGGCTCCAAAGCTACAGAGAAACCCTTTCTCAAAAAACAAAACTAAACAAAAAGAAAATATTTTTACATCACCATGTTGACTTACACATCCCTGTTCTCTGGACTTCCCTACTTAATTAGAAATATCCCATGAACAAGGGCACCCCCCCCCCCCCGCGTTGCTCTTGAGCAAAGGAAGCTATTAACCTGCAGGGGTTTCACCTTCTGACCTTTCTGCCTTTCTCCGAACCCCTCTGATACCTCAAGGACATGACTATAAAGTACTACTTTGGTTATTTCTGCTGGGTGCATTCTAATTTACTGCAATCTTATTAGGCTTAGGTTTCTGTTTGTGTTCATAATTACTGACTTCATGTAACTGTTTATGGATCATTTTGTCATGTGTCTGTAATAAGACTGTGTCCACGACCTGACATTCTTAGTTAGGACTCCAAAACACAGGGCTTTGCCTTTTGTTTCCCTAACTATCCGGGATTTCTCTTTTGCTTCTTTTGAAAACTGACATATAAATGGTGATTACTCAAGATGACTATCCCAAGCCCATCCTGGTTAAAACACAGACATAACAGATTTTTTTTTTTAAGATTTATTTATTTCTTGTGTATACAACATTCTGCCTCCATGTATGCCCGCACGCCAGAAGAGGGCACCAGATCTTATTATAGATGGTTGTGAGCCACCATGTGGTTGCTGGGAATTGAACTCAGAACCTCTGGAAGAGCAGCCAGTGCTCTTAACCACTGAGTCATCTCTCCAGCCTGACATAACAGAATTTTAAGATTTTCTTTTTCTTTTCTCTCCACAGTTTGAACAGGGCCCTTAATTTTCTGGTTCTGGAGGCAACGGGCAGCTCCTGCACAGAGAGTAAAACACACTCGGTCTTGACACCCACACCTATAAAATGCTTCATTCCAGGATTGCAGGTTTTAACCACTTCATGACCCACTGCTCACTCATGTCTGGCAAATTACCTACACTAACACTATTGCTTTGTGTTTTGGTTTTTTGTTTTTGTTTTTTCCGAGCCAGGGTTTCTCTGTGTAGGTTTGGCACCTGTCCTCAGACTCGCTCTGTAGACCAGGCTGGCTTCAAACTCACAGAGATCCACCTGTCTCTGCCTCTTGACTGCTGGGATTAAAGGTGTGTGCCACCACCACCTGGTTTGTGTTTTGTTTTCAAGACAGGTTTCAACTGTGTAACCCAGACTGGTGTGGGCCTCTATGTAGACCACGCTGGCCTTGAAACTGTGGTGGACCCTCTTGCTTCTGCCTCTCAGGGCTGGGATGACAGGTGTGCACTACTATGCCTGGACTACCGCTTGACATTATAACTAAGTTTTAGACTCTAAAATTTAGAGGACGTTATGCATTTGGGGACTACCAATGTTTCTGTGTACTGCCTACAGTATAGACATACGCTGTGGGGAGCAGAGGAAGCCCGCGATTAGTGAAATCCTGCGTGAGCGTGTGCTGTCGGCATGAACATGGCACGAGGCTCAAAGGGACTGCGGGGAAGGCAGGTTCTTGCTCAGGGGTTGAAGTGTGAACACTGATAGTTGTGCAGAAAATGTCCACCTTGCCTTTCTCCTCCTGGATTTGATGGCCTGAAGGTGGCTTCCCTACAGAGCCTGTCTACACGCCTCCTGAATTCAGCTGTATGCAATAACCCCACCCCCTGTTCAACCTGAGACACTGACCTTCCAGGTGCTGCTGTTTCTCCTGGTTTCTCCTTCAGTGAGCCCAGCCCACCAGATCCCAGCAGCTCTCTGTGCCTGTGTGTCCCTCATCTTGAGGCATTTGGTTTGTTGACAAAATTGGCCCCCAATAGTTTGATTCAAACTGACTTAATAAAAAGCTCGTGTATTCTAAACTTAGTACAAATTTGTCCTAGTTCATAAGATACAAACAAACTTAAGAACTTCATTTAAATTTGCTGGTAGGAGAAAATAAAAACATCAGCAGAAATAGTAATACAAGTTGCCTGTCATTATTGTTAGGTATTTAAGGTATAATGTCTATTTTTTTCAGTTTACACACAACTTCCTGGGTTTTCACTTAAGTACAGTTATTTTTATTAAGGAAATAACCTAAATTGAGAAATTTTGTAAAAAAAAAATAGAAGAACCAGCAAATATGAGAAAGGTATAATGTTTTTAAGATAAAGTTTTTTTAAGTTTAGAAAAAAACTTTTAAGAAAAGATTTTTAGATATAAAATACAGATTTTTCCCCCCTAAAAGGAAAAGATTGTTCTAAAATAGAAAAGGAAAGATAAGGCCAAAACCAGAAAGCATGTTGCAAAAGTCCTGCCAGGCCACAAGAAGGTTTGTAAAAGATAAATCTTAAATGATTTTACTATAACAAAAGGTTATTGGCTTTCTTAGGTCAAAACTAAATGATGACCTAGTGGAAGAGTAAAACCTCACTCACTTCTTCACTTCTCCCAACAATAAGGTCTTAAATTTTTGTTTGTTTTTTGTTTTTAGAGACAGAGTTTCTCTGTATAGCTTTGCAGCCTGTCTTAAATTTGAAAACAAAGCAAGGCACAGCTTAGGCTGGTGTGACGGTGACTGTTAAGCATTGGCCCAGCATCCCTGGAGGCAGATGCAGGTGGGTCTGAGCTCCAGCCAGGGTACAGTGAGACTTTAAGGGGAAAATGGCTTAGAGAACAAAACTTTATTCTTTACCCCTGACTGAATGAGGCTCCTGAAACGTCAGATTTTATCCACATGCCTCTAACACAGTGTTACACGTTTCATTGCTAAGGCTGTATGTTTTCTCACTAAGTCAGGACGCCAGCATTAGCAGTAGGAAAATTTCTATTAGAAAGGATCCTATTTATTAGCCATGACCATACCATTTCATAAAACACCTTTATTTTAGCTAAATTGTAATAATTTCCCAAATCCACAGTAATCAGCACTTCTACACCTAAAGTGGCTTGTTTTCCTAGCTCCTGCCACCTGCTGAACCCGTGACCAGGGCCATGCTCACCGCTCCTGGCATCCTCATAACGGCCAATCTCAGACGAAAAGGGAAGCTTTGACCCATCCCCTATCCCTTCCCCAGGGCTATCCCTGGTCTTCAGCAGCCAGTGTGCTCTCTGGTTCCCCAATCCAGAGGGCTCCCTTTTGAGGGTTTTCTTGGATTACACCTGTTCTGTTGTAGAAGTCGCTGTTGACTTGTCTGTCCTTTGCTGACCTTGCACTTGGGACACAAAGGCCAGCAGAGGGTGTTGGATTCCTTGAAGCTGGAGCACCTGACTTGTTATTTGGGTCCTGGGATCCAAACTCCAGTTTTCTTTCTTTCTTTCTTTCTTTCTTTCTTTCTTTCTTTCTTTCTTTCTTTCTTTCTTTCTCTTTTTCCTTCCTTCCTTCCTTCCTTCCTTCCTTCCTTCCTTCCTTCCTTCCTTCCTTCCTTCCTTCCTTCCTTCCTTCCTTTCTTTCTTTCTTTCTTTTTGTTTTTCGAGACAGGGTTTCTCTGTAGCTTTTGGTGCCTGTCCTGGAACTAGCTCTTGTAGACCAGGCTGGCCTCGAACTCAAAGAGCTCCGCCTGCCTCTGCCTCCCGAGTGCTGGGATTAAAGGCGTGCGCCACCACTGCCCGGCTCAAACTCCAGTTTTCATGGCTGCAGCAGATGCTCTTAACTACAGAGCCATGCCTCAGCCCTAATTCTTACTCTTTTAGGACACATTTTTTTGAAAATATCTATCTTTCAAACTTGCCTGAAAAACATGGGGTTTAATTTTGTATGTTTTTTTTTAATGGTAAGAATAATGCCAATCTTGATGATTCAGTGATATCATGTCTTCATCATTAGCCATGTCATCTTTTGGTACCAACTGTTTGTTTACCCAAACTTTTTTATTTATTTATTAGATGTTCCCACCCCACCCCCATTCCCTCCACACATCCTCCCACCCTACACCCATCCAATCCTCAGAAAGGGTAAGGCACCCTGCCCTGTGGAAGGTCCAAAACCCTCCCTACCACATCCAGGCTGAGCAAGGTTTACATCCAAAGAGAATAGGACCCTAAATAGCCAATACAAGCAGTAGGGATAAATCCTGGTGCCACTGCCAGTGGCCCTTCAGTCTGCCCCAGCCATACAACTGTCCCCCACATTCGGAGGGACTGGTTTGGGTCCTATGCTTGTTCCTTCCCTGTCCTGCTGGAGTTGGTGAGCGCCCATTAGCTCAGGCAAACTGTTTCAGTGGGTGAACCCATCATGGTCTCGACCTTCCTGCTCACACCCTCATTCCTCCTACTCTTTAACTGGACCTTGGGAGCTCAGTCCAGTGCTCTGATGTGTGACCCAAACTTCTTACAGTGCTCGAACCAAATCTTCACGACAGGAACGACAATTTTTCACTACTCCCTTACTACTCAGTGTAATCGGGATAAAGAGAATATTTCCAGACTTAACATTGCCAGAGCTCTGTATTAACTCCACGAGGGAGTTTCCTTGTGGGAGGTGATTCTATTTAGATCTATAACCCCTGGAGCCAAAGCAATGGAAAGTCTTTCTGCTAAGAATAGTAACTGGGTCCAAACAACTGGATAACCATAATGCCACAATATTGGAAATGATAAAATACAATACATTCGTAGATAAGAGTCAGCCTGGAGGCTGGAAAGACAGCTGAGAGCTCTTGCCGCCAAGAATAACAATCTGAGTTCAGTCCCCAGAACCCAGAAGGTGAAGGAGAGAGCAACTCACACAATTGTCCTCTGACCTCTACACACATGCTGTAGTGCACAGCATATACAGGCACATACAATAAATAAATAAATAAATAAATAAATAAATAAATAAATAAATAGAAAGAAAAAAGTATCAACCTGGCCAGGTGCGTTGGCACATACTTTTAATCCCAATACTCTTCCTTAGGAGGAAGAGGGAGGGCCGATCTTTGTGAGTTCAAGGCAGGCTGGTCTACGTAGTAAATTCAGTCTAGCCAGGGCTACAAGTGAAGCCCTGTCTTAAAAACAAAGAAATAAGAAAAAAAGAAAAGAAAACCCTGTCTCAAAAAAACAAAGTCCATCTGTTACAGCTCTACCCAGATTTATTGTGGCATAATCAGTTCTAACGATGATCCACCCTGCTACATGTGGTCAGATATTCCAATAAATGGGATCTAACCAAACTATCAAACCTCACTTTATAGGAGCAACTTGACAGACTCAAACTCCAGATGATAAACACAGTACCATCAGGACTGAACGGCTTTGGAGTGACACTGAGATTATTAATTCTTACTACGGATACTAGAAAGATTTTGGATTAATTCTTTTTATCCAAATTATGCACAAAAAAAAAAAAAACAGCCCTTAAAGGCAACAGTATTCATGGTGTTTTTAATCAAAATCGGCCAAATGCTTGAGACAAAATTAAGCCTCTCTGGGTATATGTGGATAAGACTGGGAATTTTAGGACAGACTGAATTTGCTAAATGCACACCTTAAAAAAGATCACACCCAAGGGGGCCATGTTTTCAGATTAGATGAGACTTCAAGGCACCACACGCTACAGCTAGCCAGGGTTAGAAAAGTACTAAACAGGACTCAGATTTCGCCAATGGCAAGTAAATAGGTAACGCTACAGAATGAGTTCAACAGTCACACTTCCTATTCTGATTGGGAAGTAATGAAGGCTTAGTGATGCCCACAAAAGCGGTGGGACCCTGATTTCTCACAAGTCTGGACTCTAGTTTCTTCTCCTGACACTATTATTTGGTACACGAGGAAAGGACAACTTTGTTCAGAAAGAATTCAAAATGATACTGTATTGTGATCACACTTCTTTTGTAACGTGACTGTCCACGTTCGGCTGTAGGTCGGGTTATGGTGTACCACCACCTGGCATTCCCAATCACAATAAATAGTTATAATAACCAAGTAGAGAAAGCCAGTGCACACAAGGTTTATAGTTGTAGAATCAAGAAGAAAAACTAGATTTAAAAAGCAAAATAAACCAGGCGGTGGTGGTGCTCACTTTTAATCCCAGCATTTGGGAGGCAGAGGCAGGCAGATCTCTGAGTTCCAAGCCATCTTGGTCTACAGAGCAAGTTCCAGGCCAGACAGGGCTGTTACAGAGAGAAACCCTGTCTTGAAGAAAATAAAAAGTAAGAATAAAACATTTCAAACACAAACATTAAAATAAAACCTCACAAACTAGAAATCATATTCAGTCTAGCTGAAGAATAGGATGATAGAGAGGTTTTTTTTGTTGTTGTTGTTGTTTTCTGTTTAAAATGCCTATTTCCACCTGGTGGTGGTGGCGCACGCCTTTAACCCCAGCACTCAGGAGGCAGAGACAGGCGGATCTCTGTGAGTTCGAGACCAGCCTGGTCTACAAGAGCTAGTTCCAGGACAGGCTCCAAAGCCACAGAGAAACCCTGTCTCGGAAAACAAACAAATGCACGCCTGTTTCACTCATCTGCAACCTTTACCATTCCTCCTTTTTGATTTTGAGACAGGGTCTTTCTATGTAGCTTTGGCTATGTTGGGCCTCACTTTGTAGTCTAGGCTGGCTACACGGAGATCTTCTTGCCTTTGCCTCCCAAGGGCTGGAAATTGGTAGCTTGTGCCATCATGCCTGATTTAGCTTTCCTTCTTTGGATCATTCTATGTTTTTATTTTAATTGTAGGTATAACATTCCTGTCACCTTTGTGTAAACATGAGAGGGAGATAGTAAAGAAGGGAAAGACCCAGACCATGAGGGTTTTTCTTTAATGGCTTTTTTAAAAAATATTTATTTATTTATTTAATTATTTATTATGTATACAATATTCTGTCTGTGTGTATATCTGCAGGCCAGAGGAGGGCACCAGACCTCATTACAGATGGTTGTGAGCCACCATGTGGTTGCCGGGAATTGAACTCAGGACCTCTGGAAGAGCAGGCAATGCTCTTAACCACTGAGTCATCTCTCCAGCCCTCTTTAATGGCTTTTACAGCTATCTCTCTTTCTGAAGAATGCCTTCTTGCCCATTCAGACTCATCATGTCTCTAGCACTATGAGACACATATAAAACAGCATTTGGATTGGCCAGCTGACTCAGTTGGTTAGATCATGGAGTTAAAAAACATTTATCCTTTGCATGCACGACCAACAGAAGTGTTATCAGAAGTTCTGGGGGGAAAAACTATACCAAACTGAATATTCTACCAGTTGACTGACTGCCTTATTAGAATTCTGTGTTTGTAAAAAGTTAGAATGCTGAAGAACCAGAAACAAATTATGTTGGGCTATTTTTGGTGACTTTAATAGACATTTATTGTCTATCTCTGTGTCTGATCCTATATCCTCTAACAAACGAATCTTGGGAACATGCTATGGGTAGATCACCAACCCCAAAGTGAAGAACGTCATGAGAGTATCTGAAACACTACAGCAGAGCATGCCCGCAGTAACTCACCTACCTGCAGTCTCCTCCTTTTGTTTTATACTAATAAAAGCTCATATAACCACTTTCACGGTGGACCTACTTCCATGTCCCTTGGGCCGACCTAAACTCATGTCCCTTGGCCATGGCCACTTACATTTGGCTACAAATAAACTACCTCTTGAGAAGAAAGGTCTGTTTTGGCATCCAACATTGAGTCCTATGGGCAATCCACGTTCACTGGAGGGGTCACCCAGACTGGCACGAGGTACCAGCACAGGCCCTAAATTATAGAAGCTATGACCTTAAGTCAACATTATAGAAATCATCATCACCTTCTCATTTTATAGTGGGGTCATGCCTCTTATTTTATTGATTTTCAGTGTACATGGTTCCTTTTTACATATATACACAAACACTTAAATATAAACACCAAAATTCAGAAAAATCCAATAGGCAGATAATTTTAGAAAGCCAGGGATACAGAAGAAAAAGTCAGTCACCAGATTTTACAAATGGTCTTCTAAATTTCCCTAGCTGTGACTTAATGTATCATCCCAAAGAGCCTGTGGTCCTCAAGATCTTCCTTTGGGACGCTGAACCAATCAGTAGCCATACTTGTCATTAAGATGAGTTCTGCCATCTCCACTTTGACCTACATCAAAAGATAAAAAGAAAAAATGTATTTACTTTTCCAAAGTCAAGAAGAAAAAAATATTCAGACATCAGGTTAAAAGCAAAACAAATAAGGCAGTTTCTTTTAAACAAAAAATTTACTTAAAATTTTTTTCCTTTTTATTTGTTTGTTTATTTGTTTTTCAAGCCAGGGTTTCTCTGTGTAGCCTTGGCTGTTCTGGAACTTGCTCTGTAGACCAGGCTGGCCTCGAATTCACAGAGATCCACCTGCCTCTACTTCCAAAGTGCTGGGATTAAAGGCGCAGTGTTTTATTAGGCAGGGTTTTTCATGTGACTATACAATAAACTTTTATCCT
Organism: Alexandromys fortis; assembly: GCF_014885135.2. Taxonomy (NCBI): domain Eukaryota; kingdom Metazoa; phylum Chordata; class Mammalia; order Rodentia; family Cricetidae; genus Alexandromys; species Alexandromys fortis. The sequence goes on along the minus strand of NW_026068272.1, from coordinate 140,798 downwards.
CTGAATCCCACTACCCTTTCCTTTCTCCCCTCCCTCTAGTCCCTTCACTCTCTGGACAGTTCCCCCTTTCATGTGTAAACGTATGCTCTCATGTGTCTATGGAAGTCTCAGACCCACAAATATGGACTTAGTTCATCTACCATGATGACTCATTAGAGTTGTTTGTAATAAACAGAAGACTAGAAACATGGCAAGTTTCCAGTGAGAGAACTATTTACATAACAAAGTCTGCTGTAAAAAGAACGAAAGTACACTTTCGTTGTACACTGACACAGTGGCATATGCCTGTGTGACTAAGCTGGCTTTGATTTCATAATCCTCCTGCCTCAATCTCCAAATGTGCACCGTAGAATAGACATCCCCATCTCTATCATATTTGTCCATTTTATACACACAATAAAAATTAATGAAAATAAATAAATAAATAACTGACAGATCAGGACCTGGTGAGATGGCTCAGGAGGTAAAATCACTTGCTGTCAAATCCAACAAGCCCAGGACCTACACTATGGAAGGACAGACAAGCTGACTCTTGCAAGTTGTCCTCTGTGTTCCAAATGTACATCATGGCATATGTGTGTCTGAGTGCACACATACACACACACACACACACACACACACACACATATGCACAATAAAAAAATAAAAACCAAAAATCAATAATCATAATGTCATTTAAATGAGAAACAAGAAATCTATAAATAGCAGTGGCTCTCTGAATTGTGCTAAGTAAGAACAGTGAGTAGAAACCCTCCATTTGTGTGGATAAGGTGCTGAAATACATCTTACCTTTTGTGTATATAACACCTAAGAATTAATAAGAAACTGATACTATTTCATTATACTTAGATGAAAAAATGAGTAGATGAGGTAGAATCTGTTTTCTTCTTTCAGTTAATAAAATTAAAATTCTTGCAAAAATAAGCAGAAAAATCTAAAGAACTCATACATACCTTATCCAGCTTTAATGATTAATCATCCGTGGCCATTCTATTTTATGTGCTATCCCTGCGTATCTTCCACCACCAGAGCACCCTACCTGTGACCCTGTCTAGACTATAAGGACACCTTCCAAAGCTACCATTCAACATCATGCATGCTTTAAAGAGTCAACAGAAATTTCTAACAGCATATACTCAGTGTGCAAATGTGTACGACTGTCTCACTATGTTTGCTTATTTATCTATTTATTTATTTATTTTGAAGCAGGGTCTCACGTAGCCCAGGCTGGCCTCAACTTGCTATGTAGTAACAAATGACCTTGAATATTTGATCGTGCTGCATCCACTCCTGAGTGCTGGTAATGGGCCTGTGCCACCACACCTGGCTTGTGCCGTGTTAGAGATTAAACCCACGGCTCTACAAACGCTAGGCTAGCACTCTACCGAGTTACACACTAGACCACTACAGTTTTTTAAAAGATGCACCAATTCTACTCAGTTGATGTGCCTCTGGGTCCTTTAGTAACATCAAAAAGGAGACTTACTATATACTTTAGTAACTTTCTTAAGTATATAACCTATTTAAAAATATAAGCAGGGGCCAGAGGGATGACTCAGAGGTTAGGACCACTGGCTGCTTTTGCAGAGGACTTGAGTTCAGTCCCAGCACGACATGGCAGCTCACAAACACCAGTAACTCCAGCTCCAGGGGCTCCAACACCCTCTTCTAGCTTCCATGTTGTACACATACACACCTACAGGTAGGCACTCACACACAAACACATACATCTTGAAGGTTAAGAAAAAGAAAAACTGCACCTTCAGGTGGAACCCACACACAGTAGTCTGGATCATCTTCAGGGTATTTGGAAGAAAGTACGGGTGGAAACTGTAAAGAAGAAATAGACAATTTTACTCAACAGAGTTGTTTCTGAGTCAGTCTCACTGAGCAGCTCAGGATCCCCTGGAATCAGTGACACCATACCTACAATTGCAGGTTTGTTCCACCAGGTCCCACCATGTCTGACCCCAAGGACTTTTAGCTATAAGAATTATTTTTATTCCTGTCAGTAAACAAAACTGAGAGAACAGTTTTAAATGATCCTAACATTGGTAACTAATTTGAGGGCACATTTTTTCTGTGTTGAGTGCCTTCCTCAATTGCTCTCCACTTTTATTTTATTTTTGGGACAAAGTCTCACCATGAAGCTTCAGCCGGCCTGAACACACATGACATGGATCAGGATGGCCTCAACGTCACAGAGATCCACTTGCCTCTGCCTCCCAAGTTCTGTTCCACACCGGTTCCACCAATTATTTATTCATTTGTTTGTTCATCTCTCTCTCTCTCTCTCTCTCTCTCTCTCTCTCTCTCTCTCTCTCTCTCTCTTTCTTTCTCTCTCTCTCTCTCTCTCTATTTGTTTTTGGTTGTTTGAAGCAGGGTTCTCTGTGTAGCCTTGGTTGTTCTGGAACCAGGTGGTGGACCAGGCTAGCCTTGAACTCAGAGATCCCCCCCCCCCTCTGCCGGAATTAAAGGCTTATGCCACCACACCCAGGTTTCATTTGTTTGTTTTTTTATTTAACTTATCTATTTGTGATTTTGAGTGTGCAAATTATCCCAGGATGCCGGGGACCTGTGGACACAGCCTAACAGTCCCACTTCTGTAGCTTACTAGTTACAAGATTATACATCCCTAAGATAACTAAGACAGCGCTGGTATAGTAAAAATCCACAAAGAACCCAGCCATCCCTCTCTAAGGATCTAGCTAAATAGGGTTCATCTACACAGCAGGAAGCTCGTGATACAGTAATAGGACTTCCATAATAAGTTTAAGAATTAAGATTAGACAAGAGAACATCAATTATACTTTTGTGTCATGAAAGGAGGAAGATAACACATTACTCGAATATTTTCACCTTGCATACTAAGATAAGAAAAAATTAATTAATTAATAAGAGGTAGCTTGTAGGGTAGATGAGCAAGGTAGACAGAGAATTAAAACAATGAAAATTAAGGAGAGCCCAGATTTCTACAAGGAGTTAAGGCTGCTAGAAACTCTAAGGCAGTCTCAAGAGTCACAGACCCACGGTAGTACTTACTTTGCCTGGACCAGGAGCTTTCTTTTTCTTCAACTCATCTCTCTTTTTTTCATATTCATTCTCTGGTCCTACTTTAAGGAGAAAAAAGTAGAAATAGCTATTTTCAGAAAAAAGTAAAAGTGCTCCAGAAAGAAGCTTCCTGGGATGCTGCTGTAACTGATCCTGCTGGCATGTCTACAACTCTAGGATGTATATTAGGCTCAGAAAGCTGGCTCAGAGGTTAAGAGCACTTGCAGAGGAGACACACTGGACAACTCCCAACTACCTGTAACTTCAGCTGCAGAGGACCTAACACCTCTGTATTCTGTAGGCACTGGCACTCATGTGTACTTACCCACATGTGCGCGCACACGCGCGAGCGACACACCTAAAAACAAATCTTTTAAAAACTGTTTAAGAGTGTTTGCCGCTCGTCCAGAGGACTAGAGTGTAGTTCCCAGCACTCGTCAAGCAGCTCATAAGCATCCATAATCTGGCTCCAAAGGAATCCAGTGCCAGCTTCTGGTCTCTGCAGGCATCTGTACACATGTGGCATACAATCACACACACACATGCATACATTTTAAAGTTTTATACATAAACTTAAAAATAGGTAGGGGCTGGAGAGGTGGCTCAGCAGTTAAAAGCATATATTAATCTTGCATGGACCTGAGTTTGGTTCTCAGTACACATATCAGGTGCCTCACAACCATCTACAACTCCAGCTCTAGAGGGATCTGGCACCTCTGGCCTGGGAGAACAGCAGCACTTACATACCTATATCCCCACACAGCCATACACATAATTTTAAAAATAGAATAAATCATATAAACACACACACATATACATATATGCATTGTAGAATAGTCCTCTTGTACACTGTAAAGATTTGTCACTCAAATTGGTTTAATAAAAAGATGATTGGCTGGAGGCCAGGCAGGAATTATAGGTGGGACAACCAAGCTAAGAGAATGGTTAGGATGAAGAAGGGTGGAGTTAGAGGAGTCACCAGCCAGCCGCCGAGGAAGCAGGATGTGTAGAAAATGAGGTAATAAGCCATGAGCCACATGGCAGAGTATAAATAGGGATATGGGTTAACTTAAAACGTAAGAGCTAGTTAGTAATAAGCCTGAGCATTTCTAATTAATATATAAGTTCCCCTGTTGGTTATTTGGGAGCAGGCGGTCAGGACAGGGAAACTTCTACTTACAAATGGTGTTCCAATGCGGGACAACTACACTCACACAAAACCTGAGAAAGTTTAAAAGAGGATTCTAAACACACAAAAGAACAGAGTCAAGCATGGCTTCTTGGTCATAGCATTTTCTTAGGCAGGCTCTGGTTGCTGGCAGGGAGCAGAGCATAGCTCCTTTAAGAGACAGCTTTTCTAGCTCAGTACTAGTGACAAAAACCTAGCAGATCTTTCCAGAGTCCTGCTACCAAACACTTAGGAGCAGCAGGTGGCATGCTAAGGCTGCTGTGTGGACCCAGAAACTTCCCAGAGATGGGGCCGCAAACATGGCTCCCAAAGTTGGTGGTAAACATACCTTTGCCATGAGAGGAGCCAGTCACCAGACACCACAATCTAAGCTACACAGAAGTTTAACTTTGTTCATGCTGTCAGAAAAGGATTACAGATATGCAGTAAAGACAGATTCAGATGGGAAAAGCCTCTAAATGGATTACAGTGTGTTTAAAATATACATAGGTTTGGGAGAGAGAAGAAGAAGAGTATATACAATCTTAAATTAAAAATGTTTTAAAGGGGGCTGGAGAGATGGCTCAATGGTTAAGAGCATTGCCTGCTCTTCCAAAGGTCCTGAGTTCAATTCCCAGCAACCACATGGTGGCTCACAACCATCTGTAAAGAGGTCTGGCACCCTCTTCTGGCCTGCAGGCATACAGACAGAATATTGTATCCATAATAAATAAATAATTATTAAAAAAATGTTTTAAAATAATGAAGTTCTTAAAAAGGAAATAAAGTAATAATTTAAAAGGCCAGGTAAAGATGGGAAATACACAGAGAATCTGGATCTTGTATGTTATATTGTATTTGAATTTTTTGGTTGTTAAGAAATACAGAATTATAAAAACTGCTAGAGTCAACCAAGCTATATTTTAAAAATATCTTGACTTCAAAATTTAAGTCAAAAGATATGTTACTTTGAGGGAGAGGTTATGCTTTTATTTCCCCCAGAAAATGAGATTTATCTAGGCTAAGGAAAATCAGGTTTGATCAAGGAAGACTCCCTAAAAAATCCTAGCTACATAAATAAACCCAAAAGAACCTTAAGACGTGATGTATATTTTACCTGCTCAAACATAAAACAAAAAAAAATCATCTTTGGCTGATTTATGTATAATGCACAATCTATACTTGTATTAATCCCAACATGTATGATACCTTTAAAAGTTTATGAATTTTCAGAGTAAGGAACAAACACCAATGAAAATGGATGGCCCAGGTGATCCAGCATCTCGGAATGCCTCTGTTACAGTCTCCTCAGAATTCTACAACTATAACAGCTTTAAGGCTATTGGCTGAGATGATCCAGCCTCATAGAATACTACAGTCAGGACTTGACCATAATCCTAAATTTTCTCAGGGTCCCCCAAAGATTACCAGCACTCCCAATCAACAGGGAGTAGTCTAGTGAAAAATTTCCACATTCCCCCCAAAATGGGTTATGGATATTTATTATCATTTAAGGGGGTTGGCTACAGGTTGTCATTATTAATGGTCAGGAAAAAAAATGAACAAAGGAGATCTAGTTCTAAAAAGAAAACAGCTATTAATCTAAAAATATTTTACATTGGTATCGATTTTTGTATATTGATTCAAATTTAAAGTTAATTTTGTTTTACTGTATGTATGTTTCTACTCTTGTTTAAGGTATTATGTTTATGCAGCTCATTTAAAAATGAATGTATAATTAAAAATACAGATTAATAGTCATCTATAATAGTCAAACTTATAGTCATGTTAGGTATGTTTTCAAGGTCATACATAGATATTTTTAGATAGATGGTCTTCAAACATTTCAAAGACCTACAGAATATGGCATTTAATATGTTTAATAACCTAAGGCTTTTCATGACAGTGAGACACATCTGCTTCTGGCAGTATCAATCTACTTCACAAAGAAAATGATGGACATTGAAGAAACTATATGGAGTTTGTTTTCATTATGGCAAAAGCTAGCCATGTGGGCAAAGAAACTGCCCTTGCCCCAACTGCTGACAGTTACTATCCAAATTGGACCCAGCAGGACACCAAAGAGAGAGGGGGGGGGGAGGCAACTGCCAAACTTTGCCGAGACGAGGTAGAACAGTCCTTCAAAATTCTCTGCTTCTCAAAAAAGTATGTCAGAAGACCAGAGATAGATGTCCCAACATTACAGAGGAAACTTAGGTAACTGTCCAGGGAGCCAGATGACCTTGTCATCTGGGGTCTTTGACAAAGATGAAGACTACATAGTCATAGTTAAAGTTTTCCTTAGTTATGATAAAAGGTAAATTAGGTACCAAACTTTAGATTTACAAAGATAGATAATAAAATATTTCCTCAATTTGTCATTTGACTTGGTTTAATAAACAGCTGATTAGCCGGTAGCCAGGCAGAAATTATAGGTGGGACAACCAAACTAAAAATGGTGGGAAGGGTGGAGTCAGATGAGTAACCAGCCAGCCATCAAGGAAGCAGGACATGCATAAAATGAAGTAAGAAGCCATGAGCCACGTGGCAGAGTGTAAGTAAAGAATATGGGCTAACTTATAATGTAAGAGTTATTAATAAATAATAAGCCTAAGCTATTGGCCAACCATTTATAATTAATATAGAAGTCTCAGTGTCAGTTATTTGGGAGCAGGCGGTCGGGACAGGGAAACTTCTGCCTACATACATACATACATATATATACACACATACAGAAACACATGCACATATATATATACACACTTGCATGTGTGCGTGCGCGCGCGCACACACACACACACACACACATATATATGAGAATTATATACATAATGGTAATTTTCCTATCACTGTTATCTTTTAGCTTCTAGTTAACAAAGCTAGGCTATAAGCTTGATTACGAGAAGGCTGCTTTTACTAGTCATGTTTTAACTATAACAGGCAAAGCTAGAGAAAAGCAGCCTTTCTAAGTAAGCCAACCTATCAACTGATTTATCACTATAGGTTCGATTCACTTCCATGATAGAATGTAAGGACTAAGAGGTGTAATGCTGGAGGGGCTTCTTCTATCTGGTCAGAGAGAAGCATGAGGCACTGAATGCTCTGTGGAACAGACAGGGAGCCCCAAGAAGCAGTTAGGAGGAAAAAAAAGACAAATAATATGGCGCCAAACAAAATCTCTGCATTCTCATCTCGTCTAGGGCCTGGCTGTAGCATTTGTGTGGCCATTTTCTGTCCTTACTCCCAAGGCAGTTGCTACCAGCTGTGTGTAGAGCAGCAATGGAGTCGGCTATACTACTCACATGAAGGGTCCTCACATGATGAGGCTATTTTGTCCATCTCTGGATAATCTTCACTCCGTTCCACTTGGCTGAGTTGAGACATGTTTTCTATAACAAACAGTACCAGGATATATTGTTGTTATTTAACTCACAGTAGAGTCCAAAAGGGAAAACAAGAAGAGCACCTGCATACTCGTTTAGTTAGAATACCAGCAGATGCATTACCCTTGACGTCTTTGGTAGATGAGCCTCCAGAAGTCCAGCAGAACCACCCACGCTCCACTCTAAAGACCTCAAAGTAAAGCTTAGTGGTGATTCTTACAACAGGCCTTAAAATGTAAATATATCCCTCTCAACTCACAAATGTAAGTTCTAGAAGTATATATTTAAAAATATACCAGTGATGTGGGAGTGTCATATATCAATCTGTTGATTTCATTGGTTAAGTTATAATAAACCAGCTGCTTGGCCTCATGGCTTGGAACATAGATGGGAGGAGTAAACAGAATAGAATTCTGGGCGGAAGAGGAAGTGAGGTCAGACTCTGCTCTGCTCCCGGAGAGACTCTGCTCTCCGGAACACAGACGCCATGCTCAGCTCTCCCGGGTAGACGCGATAGCTCTGCTCTCTGAGGCACACGTGATGAAGATGGACTTATGCTAGACTCTTCCCGGTAAGCGCACCTTGGGGTGCTTACACACATCATTAGAAATGGGCTAGACCAGGTGCGAGAATTAGCCTGTAAGGGCTAGAGTTCATGGGCCAAGCAGTTCTTTAAATGAATACAGTTTGTGTGTTGTTATTTCGGGAGTGAGCTAGCCAAGCGGTCGGGGTGTTGGGGACGCAGCCCCGCCGCTCCTATTCCAACATACCAGAATTAAGCATCAAGTTTTATTATTTATATTTTTGCAACAGCAAAAGTTAACACAGCCAATGAGACAGCTGAGCAGAGAAACAAACCTGCTGCCAGACCTGAGTCCAGTCCCAGGATACACATGCAGAGGAGAGAACTGACTCCTGAAAGTCATTCTCCTGCCTCCACGTGTACACCATGGCACAAACACACGTGCCCCACGCCACACACAAAGAAGGTCATTTAACATTTTTCAATTTCATTTAAAAAGGATGAAATATTTTACATGTTTAAAAAGTAAAAGGTAATTAAATCATAATGCATACATACACTGGACCACTACGACCCTCTATAAAAGAAAATCACATTTTAAAAATAATATTTTTACTCTTCCTTATCTGTTCCACAAAGCCAGTAAGATGGTTCAGCAGCTTCAGGCACTTGCTGCCAAGCCTGATTCCCCACAATCCACATGGTGGAAGGAGAGAACCAACTCCCACAATTCTCTGACTGCCACACGTATGTCATGGCGGTCACATACTCACATACAAACATAAATGTAATTTTTAAAAACTAAAAAAATAACAGCATTTTTAGAACATAGAAAAAATAGGCTGTAGCACAGCAGGTAGAATATGATTCTGTTTCAAAAAATAAGAAGAGAACCAAAAGCCTGGAATAATCCCTTACCGATCAGATTCACTAATTATTTCATCTTAAGGCTTTTAAACCAAGTTTTAAAACCTGAGTTCTTAAAGTTTTTTCACTTAAGCTGACAACAATTCCCAGAAGACCATACACTACCTAACAAAAGTCCCAGTACCGGGCACGAGAAACCTACCCCAGCGGCTGGTCATGTCAGTCCACGCGACTCCCGCAACAACACAAGCCATTGCCCTTCACTGCCTTCCAGAGGCTGAAGACCCTGCACCCTAGAGCCTGGAGCTATCTACCTGGAAGCACTGGCCCTGCAGTCTAGCTTCCATAGTACCAGAAAGTACTATGCAAACTGACAAGTCCTATCCAGCTGTGACCAGTCTGAGCCAGAACAATGACCAACATGGCGAGATCCACCTAACAGTGCAATAGTGTTACCAACAGCTGCCTCAATGGACTTAAGGCTGGCTAAAACAGAGAAAAAACAAAACCTGCTATTGTTACACACACATATCCTTTGAGCCTCTGTAACAACAAGCTAAACAGGCTTTGCTTTTTCAAGTGTTCCTATAATGAATACAATTGCCCACCAGCAAGCATAGGAAAAAGAAAGATACTACCGTGGCCTTCTGTCTCCATAGGGCAAGAGGGATCTGGGGGGGCTCTCGGGTCCACTGCTGTTCCCAGCTCTGTCTCCATCTCTTGAGGCAGCCTACTGTCTCCAGCCTCCATGTGCTCTTCATGTTTCTCCTCCGCCTTCTCCTCCTCTTCTTCCTCTTCCTCCTCCTCTTCTACTTCAGGTTCATCCTTCATTTTCATTAAAGCTGGAGGGAGCTCTGGACGCTTGGGCGGCAACTTCTACAAGGGAAGTAAGACCATGAACAAGTCAGTAGTTTTGCATAATGGTAAAAAGAGACAAATTTCTTCTAGGAGGTTAGGTTAAATATATACAATACAAACTTTAGATGAGCAAACCCCAGTCTGTTAGAAGCATGACTTCCACAGGGAATTCGTCCATCTATAGATCTTAGTGACCACTTTCAGCAATTTCTAAACTGGGAACACATACAATAACCTACTCTGGATCTGCAGCACACAAAACAACAACAAAAAACCAAGCACAGATTGTTCAACACCACACTGAGTATGCAGTTCTGTTGCAGTGTGCTTGCCTAGCAGATGCAAAGCCCTAGGTTCAGTCTTCAGTGCTACACGGGGTTACAGGATTATCAAATATAAAACACTTTTAGGGAATTAGAACATTATTCAATTGAGAATACAGCAGGAACTCCATCCTGTTATACCTGTTGCTGTCAAAGGGCTTTAATTTATTACAAACTCTCCAGGGAAGTAAATCAAATATATGTTTTCAAGAAAAAAATCATTTGTACTGTCCTACCACCCCCTCCCTTGGGTATTTTGAGACAAGGTCTTACTATATAGTGTTGGCTGGCCTGAAACTCAGTATGTAGACCAGTCTGACTTCAAATTTGGGAGTGACCCTCCTGTCTCTGCCTCCCAAGTATAGAGATTATAGCCCCAGGCCACAAGCTAGTCCCTTAATATTTCTTAAATAAAGTCATCCTTTTTTTTTTTAATCTCCTTTTTTTTCCTAGACAGTTTCTCTGAGTAACAGTCCTGGCTGACCTGGAACTCACTCTGTAGACCAGGCTGGCCTTGAACTCATTGAGATCCATCTGCCTCTGCCTCTCAAGTGCTGGGATGAAAGGCGCGTGCCACCACCACCCAGCTAAATAATCCTTTTAAGAAATCATTTTTCTTCTATTTAAACCTATATGTCTCTCTCTGTAACTTCATCTTAAGTAAGTCACATAACTCATTCCGAATCTGTAACTGGGGCTTCAGACATTTGGTTCAACACAATCCAAGGTCCTTCAATCTCAACTGTTTTGTTTTGAGACAGTTTGGCTTTGTAGCCCAGGCTGGTCCAGAACTTGAGTCCCTGTCTCAGGCTCCCCAATATGGGGCTAGAGATATACAGTACTAAACCTGCTTTGTTTATTCACACACACACACACACCACAGACAATAAATCCATGTGTGAGATCCCAACTCCTAAGATCTCTCAAAATGTTATCTCATTGGAGATAAGGTCTTTTAATTGATTAAGTTAAAATGAGGCATTTATGGAAGGTACTAAGATACACTTAGTCAAATGGCTGAGAAACGCCGGACTTACTTAAGACAGTAAGACTGGCATCCTTAGCGAGGAGAAGCAATATGAAAGGACAGCCAATGTAAGCCACAGAGGACACCAACCCTGCCAGCAGCTTGACCTTGGACCTCTAGTATCTAGAACCATGAGGAAATAAAAATTGCAAAGCATAACAGGCTAGTTTTATTTATTTATTTTTATTTAAGTCACTATGCTGACTAGTTTTATATTAACTTGACAAAAGCTATAGTCACTGGAGAGGTGGGAGCCTCAATTCAGAAAATGCCTCAATAAGACCAGGCTATAGCAGGCCTGTAGAGCATTTTCTTAATCAGTGATTAATATGGAAGGCCAGAAGAGCCTAGTCCATGGTAGTGGGGCCATCCCTGGACTTGCGGCATTGGTTTATATAAGACAGCAGGCTGAGCAAGCCACAAGGAACGAGCCAGTAAGTAACAACCCTCCACAGCCTCTGCATCAGCTCCTGCCTCCAGGTTCCTGCCCTGCTTGAGTTCCTGTTCTGACTTCCTTCAGTGATGAACAGTGCTGTGAAAGTAGAAGACAAATAAACTCTTTCCTCCCCAAGTTGCTTTGGTCACAGCAATAGACAGTCACTTAGTTTATAGCAGCCTCAGCAAGCTAACACAAGGTTCAGCTCTTCAGAGTAATGAAAATCTTTTAAAAAGTCAGACTATGGGTAGAAATGTATATAAAGCACACATCATAAGGTTCTACAGGAGAGGAGGAAGATGATGAAACTTGAGAGAAGATGGTCTGACTTTTGCAGCTAGTGACATGATGATGGTGTGATCTGGGATCCTGCCTGGGTCTCTGCATGTAAGACAGCGATCCCATGTTGTACAAGGTGTTAGGACTAAATCAGTCACAGAAGCTCATATGCTAGTTGTGAGCACACTGTTACTAACAGATAAGCTAATGTGTTAATGCATTTATCAAGCAAGTTAAAAACATTCAACACAGGAATTCTACCCATACCCATGGGCTGCCGAACAGTCTAGTCTTGAGATTTCTGTATCTCTGAGCCCTCATCAAAGAAGCTTCTATTTGCAGTAGGTGGTGATTGGCATAAATGTGCATAATAGGTCAAGACACAGCAAATAAGAACGAACTGTTTAGCTCCAAACGGGACATCTATATTCTATCTGCTCCTCCCAAGGCTCAGGGATCATTGCAGAAGAGGGGACAGAAAGATGCTGTGGAACAATTCCTTTGTACACTATGAAGATTTGTTGCTGTGATTGGTTTAATAAACAAGCTGCCCAGCCAATAGCCAGGTTAAGATTAGGCAGGAGAGCTAGACTAGGAAAATGCTGGAAGGAAGAAGGGCAGAGTCTGGAGTTGCCAGTCAGACGAAGAGGGGGAAGATGAATGTGCCATGCTATAAATGGTACCACCACATGGCAGAATATACATAAGAAATATGGGTTAACTTAAAATGTAAGAGCTAGTTAATAATAAGTCTTAGCTACTAGCCGGCAATTTATAATTAATATAAGCTTCAGTGTGTTTATTTGGAAACTGCTGGTGGGACAGAAACTTCAACCTACATATGGTACCCAATATGGGGCAAAAACTTCCACATAAAACCTGACAAAGCTTTAAAAAAAAAAAAAAGGATTTTAAACACACAAAAGTGGAGTCAAACTCAGCTTCTTGGTAACTGCTTTTTCTTGGGTAGGCTATAGGTTACTGGCAGCAAGCAGAAGCACAACTCATTTAAAAGATGCTTCCTGGCTCAGTGCTAGTGGCAAAAATCCTGCATCTCTTTTCAGAGGTTGCTGTGGAATAATGCTTTTGTACACTGTAAAGATTTGTCCCTTGTGTTAGTTTAATAAAATGCTGATTGGCCTGTATCCAAACAGGAAGTATAGGTAGGACAATTAGACCAGAATTCTGGGAAGAGGAAAGGCAGAGATGCTGTACTAGCCAAACACATAGGAAGCAACATGAGAATGCCATGTAAAGATGGACAAGACAGAGATTCTCAATACTATATGTATCATCTTTAAAATTTTTTGGCTGCTAAGAGACACTGGATTATAAAAACTGCTAGATTTTAGAGAAATTACTCAGTGGTTAAGAACACTGACTGCTCTTCCAGAGGACCCGGGTTCAATCCCCAGCAACCACACGGCAGCTCACAACTGTCTGTACTTTCAGTTCCAGGGGACACAACACCCATGGCAAAACATCAATGCACATAAAATAAAAATAAATAAATTTTAAAAAACCTGCTAGATTCAACTAACCTATATATTTTAAAAATATGTTGACTTCAAAATATAAGTTAAAAGGTATCTTACTTTGAGGAAGAGGTTATGCTTTTATTTCCACAGAAAATGAGAGAATGCAAGAGTCAGAGGCAGCAAATGATTTTAAGAAAACAGTGTTTTCTGGACATAGCAGGACAGTTACATAGAACACACAGTAGTTCTAACAGCACACACGAGACTTCCACAAGTGCAAGCCAGACAAAAATCCCAACATGGAAAAGAGAAATGGGTACAAAGTTCTAGCCCTAAACGAGGAGCTGCTGGCAAATGGTAGATGCTGGAGAGCAAGAGTCAGTTTTCTCTAAGAACACAGCCTCTGATCAGTCAATTATGCTCCGGTAGAAAGACACACATCTAAGAACACATGGACAGCACAAATTGGGTCCAATGGCTTAAAAAAAAAAAAAGAAGAGGTGCTGGGCTGGGGTAGCAGTGCACTTGGGAGGCAGAGGTCAGCCTGGTCTATAGAGCTAGTAGTTCCAGGGTAGCCAGAAACTCTATCTTGAAAAATCAAAATAAACAAATAAATAGTCTACAAAGCTGGGTAGTCAGAAGGGGCCATGGATCTTGGAGAAGTTGAAGGAGACCGAATACAATCAAAGCACACTGTACAAAATTCTCAAAAAACTATTTTTTTAAATGAGAAGAAAAACAGTATTTCAGCAGTAAATAAAAATATATTGGGGAAAAAAGAAATCAACACAGGCACTTCTTCCCTAAATATAACATTCATTAGAAACTAATAAACTAGTTCCAGGATAGCCAGGACTACATAGTGGAACTATGTCTTTAAAAAAAAAATCACGAATGAGTTATTTTCAAGTTGACTGGCACAGATTAATTAATCAACTCTCTTGTGTACATGTGCATGTCTGTGTACACACACGAGGCCAGAAGAGAGCAACAGATGTCCTCTCCATCACACTCCACCACATTCCTTTATGGTAGCATCTGTTACTGAATCTGCAACCAGCTAGGTGCTGTAGAATAATCCTCTTGTATACTGTAAAGACTTGTCACTCAAATTGGTTTAATGATACACTGACTGGCCAGTAACCAAGCAGGAAATATAGGCGAGGCGACCAAACTAAGGATGATGGGAAGGAGAAGAGTAATGTCAAGAGTTACCAGCAGATGCAGAGGGAGCAGGAGATGAATGTGCCATGCTAATAAAGGTACTGCCACATGGCAAGAGTGTAAATAAGGAATATATAAGGGCTAGTTATCAATAAGCCTGAGCTATTGGCTGAGCATTTACAATTTACATTAAGCTTCTTAGTGGTTATTTGGGAACTGGAGGGAGGAAGAAAAATATCCATTTACAGCTAGGCTTGTCAGTCAGCAAGCCCAGCAATCCTCCTGGCCTTAGCATCCCTCAGTGCTAGGGCTGCATCTTGCATAGGACCATGCTTCATGACATGGGTCCTGGGATACTTGGGCAGCAAGTACTTCAACAGCTGAGCCATCTCTGCAGCCCAGTTCACCAATTCTGAGAAGAGATACTCACACTAAGCCAACAGTCCTTTCCCATATTACTAGGGAACAAGACAGAAACTCTTGCTTGGGGACAGTACAAGGACTAAGAGGTAAACACACTCTACTGCACAACTTACCCCTACTGTTCCAGTTTTTAATTTGAATTTGCTTCCTCCTTTCATGGCACCAAAGAGAGGTAATGCAAGTTTCTTCGCTTTGTTTTCAGCATTTGTTGTCTGAAGTTCAGTCCTAGGAAAAAGAACAATTATAAATATCTATCCTAGGAAAGTCCGAGATTTAACTTACATACCAAGAAACTGGGCCCATAAGATGGCTCAGTGGATAAAAATACTTGTCAATCAAATTTGACAACCTAAGTTCAAACCCCTGAGCCCACGTAAGGTGGAAGAAGAGAACTCCCCAAAGTTGTCCTGACCTCCACATATGTGTACCACCCCCTCAACCAGTAACACACACAAAATAATAAGAGAGAAAATGTTTTTTAAAATACCATGAAACTAACCAGTAGACCTCTGAAAAGCAAAAATGACCACAAGATGATTATCTGGACACAAACTGAGAGGTCAGCAGAGCCTATTGAGGACTGTGAGACAACACAGGTACTAAAGGCAAGAAGAGGCTGCCCCTTGGCCCAGTTATTCCCAGGGCTTTGCATTTATCCAACGGCGACTACAGGACACGGTCACTGGTGAAGGAAAATAAAAGCGTAGCCCATCTTTAACATCTAGATGCTCGTACATTAGAGTTCCAGGTTTCCTACAGAGGGGTGAGGGGTATGACACATGCTCACTGATAACCTAAAGCAACACTGTACAATGGAGCTTTCTGCAATGATGAAAAAAACTTTATGTTTTAGATCGCATTATTCATTTGATTAGATATCAGCTATATTTAGCCAGTGAGCACTTGAAGTGTGGTTAATATGCTAAAGGATTGAATTTGTAAAGCCTTAAGAAATTTTAATAGTGTGTGTTTAGTATGAGAGGATGTTACTCTGGACAGCACAGGTCTAAAACAAGAAACGTTCTGCACAATGCCTGTAATGTACTCACCAGGCTTACTCTTGCATCAACACACTCTACATTTTCAAACTTGTCAATAAAAGCACATGGAACCTTTAAGTATTGTCATACTGAAAATACAATCTTGGGCTGGAGAGATGGTTCAGTGGTTAAGTTCAATTCCCAGCACCCACATGGTGGCTCACAACCATCTATAATGGGACCTGATGTCCTCTTCTGGTGTAAAGGTGTACATGCAGATAGAGCATTCATAGCTACATAAAATAAATAATTTTCTTAAATATTTATTTACTTATTATGTATACAGTGTTCAGCCTGCATGTTTGCCTGCAGGCCAGAAGAGGGAAGCAGATATAAATAAATCTTTAAAAAAAGAATGAATGACTAATTATAAATTTGATCTAAACTAAGAACTGCTAATACAGAAGACTGTTGCTCACAATGCTGTATGTAATGTGCTGGAACCCTGGGTTTATGACAGATGTCAAGCTAAACCCGATGTGGCACTTTCCAGTCACTGTCCCTCAGATGACTCAGGGTCTGACTGCTGGCATCTTTCATTTCAGGAATCTCCGCTCTCCTTTCTACACTGACTGTGAGGACTGGGCTATTCTAAACAGCGAGGGCCTCTCAAATGTGCAGGACAGACAATGGTCATTTTCACACACCCACACTCAACTTTTTTTTAAGAGCAGAGATTTTCTTTAGGGTTAGCTGTTTTATTGAAATACAATTTTTTTGTTTGTGTAGTTGGTTGCTTGGTTTTGGCTTTTTTTAAATTTATCTATTTTTATTTTTTGTGTGCATTGGTATTTTGCCTGCATGAGGGAGTCAGAACTCCTAGAACTGGAGGCATGGACAGCTGTGAGCTTCCGTGTGGATGCTGGGAACTGAATCCAGGTCTTCTGGAAGAACAGTCAGTGCTCTTAACTCCCTAGCTCTGGATTTGGCTTTTTGAGACAGGGTCTTGGTACACAGCCCAGGCTGACTTGGTACTTGCTAAGTAAGCAGACTTTGTAGCAATCCCCACTTCTCAGCCTCTCAAGTGCTGAGATTACAGGCATGAGCCACCATTCCTATCTGTCAGGTCTTAAGACATAATCCAGGCAGGCTTGGAACTCACTGTTCTAGTGCAGGTGGCCTCACACTTGAGACCTCCTGTTCAGTTCCCCTCATGCCAGGGATGACAACTGTGGACCACAATACCCAGTCTGTAGGAAAACTGTTAGATGGCTTTCTAGTTCCTTATTAGTTAAAGCTGCCATCGCAGCCACAGTTTAGACCTAAAGCACTATAGTTCCTTGGTACAAGATTCTACCTTTCTGAGAAACGCATATTTGAATAGCAAGTTTACTCACACGCTCACAGCTCAGAAAGTGTAAAAAATTTATATGCAGCCAACTCTCCCTCAACTGCTGTCCCCTAGTCACCCAGTTCCTTTCCCCAGAGATAGCTAATGCGATCAGCTTTTCATAAAAATTTCCAGAAAGAGAACAGCAAATGCCACTGGGAACCCTCTCAGATTCCCTTAACAGAAAGGACTAGCTACTGGGATGCAGAATGCTAAGGTACATCTTTGCACCTTTCCCAGAACTGCCCGTGTTACCCCAAGCCTCTGGTCAGTGTTGGCTGGGGGAGGATAAAGTCCAGGCCCCTGGCCTCTACGACATCTTTGCCCAGCTTGTTCCCTGCTCCATCCTGTACTTCAATACCGATTTCTCTGGAGAGGCTGAGAGTAACCTTTCAGTAACTCAACTGAGACAGCCCCCCACCTCAGGGTCTGTTTGTGAGGAGCCTGACTGAACAGACACCCACACACAAGATGACTCCTTACCTACACACTCTTCCCTCCAGACACTGAGCACGCTGTTCTATGTTTTGATAATAATTCCACATTTTACATAAATAATTGCTTCCTTATCCTAACAGTTTACTCTATTGTATAATCTATATTTAACCCAGTCCTTGATAATCACTTATCTGATTGCTCATATTTTGCTACTGTAAACAATATTACAATATATATTTATCATTTTCTAAGTATTTAAAAGATTCTAGAAATGGGCCAGGCATGGTGGCACAAACCTTTAATCCCAGCACTCAGGACAGAGTTAGACAGATTTCTGTTGAGTCTGAAGACAGCCTGGTTTTTATATTGAGTTCCAGTCCAGTCAGGGCTACTTAGTGACACCTTGTCTCAAAACAAAACAAACAAAAAAACTAACTAAATAAATTTACATCTCTCCTTTTTTTAAAAAAAAAAAAAAATTCAGTACTGGGAATTGGACCCAGACCCTACACAGGCTAGCACTCTACTACTGAGCCATATCCCTAGCCCTAAATGTTTTTCTTTTCTTCCTCTTCTTTTTTGTTTTGGAGTTGCTTTTTGCCTTTTTTGAGAAAGGGTGTCACTATGTTGCATTGGCTAGCCTGAAACTCATAGAAAGATCTGCCTGTCTCTGCCTCCTAAGTGCTAGGATTCAAAACGCACGCACATTGCCAAGTGTAGCCTAAACGGTTTTTCAACTTTCTATGAAGCAGGGGATGACTTTGAACTACTGATCCCCTGCTTCTACCTCTCAAATACTGAGATTGCAGGCATGCACTACCATGCCCAGGTCTTTGCATGTCTGTATATGTGCATATTTCATTTTTTGTGGCTTGTCAATTGATGTCCTTTGGCCACTTATCTTTTGGATGGCTGATTTTCGATTACCTTGCATAAGTTTTAAAATGAATCCTTTGTGCATGTTGCTTTTAAAAGAAATTTGCTCTGCAATAAGATTAAGTTATAAACCTCCTAGCATTCCATGACCAGGAATCCATATAACATAACACCCATGGAAAATCCTCTAGCAATCTCTATTTCACAAACAGTCCTTCTGTTCTTAAAGGTTATCTGCACCAGGGATGTGCTTCAGAGATACAGCACATGAACTATGTGTGAAGATCGTGTCTGATTATATCTATATACATACACACACACACACACACACACACCTATATGCTTGATGATGATATATATATGTGTGTGTGTACATATATTATAAAGGCATACCCAGTCTTATTTATAATTATATATATATATATACATACATACATACATGACACACAGAGTTATAGCTATAATTCCAGCATTTGAGAAGTAGAGGGAAATGTAACTATATTTTAATTACACATATACCTCTCTAGGTAAATGTGATAAGGGGGGAAAGAGAGGGGATGGAATTATATGAAATTGTCAAAGAATTAATAAAAATATTACTGAAATTTTCTTTAAAAGTTCAGTGTTAGGCTGGAGAGATGGCTCAGTGGGTAAAGATGCTTGCCACCAAGCCTTATAGTCTGAGTTCAATTCCAGAACCCAGATGATGGAAAGAGAGAACAGCTAAAATCTGACCCCAACAGCAACATCTGCACACTCACATATACACAATAAATAAATGTAAAAATAAAAACACAAGGTCAAGGTCACTGGGCTAAATAACCTGCCTGAGGACAGGCTGGGCTATGTGAGATAGTCTCAAAAACATTTTTTTAATGTTTCTTTTTTTAATAATTTATTTATTTATTTATTTTCTTTTTTCTTTTTGGTTTTTCGATACAGGGTTTCTCTGTGGCTTTGGAGCCTGTCCTGGAACTAGCTCCGTAGACCAGGCTGGCTGGTCTTGAACTCACAGAGATCCGCCTGCCTCTGCCTCCCGAGTGCTGGGATTAAAGGCGTGCGCCACATTTTATGTGTATTGGTGTTGCCTGAATGTATGTCTGTGTGAGGGTGTCAGATTTTGGAGTTACAGACAGTTGTGGGCTGCCATGTGGGTGCTGGGAATAAAACTCAGGTCCTCTGGAAGAGCAGTCAGTGCCCTTAACTGCTGAGCCACCTCCCCAGCCCCATAATTTTTCTTCTGCAATTAGAACTACTTACTTTTTTAGTTCTGGAATCTCTGCTGGCTTTACAAGTTTTATTAACCCTTTAAGCCTCTGTTGTTCTTTTCTTAGTTCAAAAGTCCTCAAGTGAAGCTTCTTCCGGGACACACCATCTAATGTGCTCCCAGACTTCATTTCTGACATGAATGCATCTAAAGAATCCTGTGATGACGATTCTGATAGAGCTGCCGAGAAAGGAGTAATACATGCTTAGAAAGACGGCCCGAAAACTTTAAAATTCAGTCAAATCATCCACAAAGAGGTCACAAATATAAAGCAAAACACATTGCTATTCAGAATGAACCAACAAGCTACAGCTGTGTGAGACCTTGTGAGGTAATTTAGGCTTCAGTCCCTTCAACTACTAAATAAAATGAGATTAAACCAAACAAGTTTTAACATTTTTCTAGCTTTACAATATTACATTGTGGGACTAAAGAAATGGCTCAGCAATTAAGAGCACTTGCTGCTCTTGCAGAGGTTCTGGGTTCAGTTCCAACACCTACATGGCAGCTCACAATCTTCTGTAACTCCAGTTCCAGGAGATCCAGCGCCCTCTTCTGGCATCCATGAGTACAAGACATACACGTGGTACTTAGACACGTATACAGGCAAAACACTCATAAAACACACAAAATAAAAAGCTATACTGTTCCTTAAAAGTATCTCCAAAACCTGAACCTTCCAGTGTATCCCAGTGCCTAACATGACGCAGAATATACTTAGTAGACAGGCGCCCGGTGACTACCGGCAGACAGTCTTACCTTTGCTTGACGCCTTGAGCCTCTCAGAAATTTCAGAGAGCTCCCTTTCAGCATCGTTTAACTTCGCAACCTAAACGTCCAAATCAACAGGGTTAGCAGATGCTTTCCTTCTGATCACCTTATCGTCATCATGATTACAAGTTTAAGATAATTAACTCAGAAGTCCTTCTAAATTGGCTTCAGATGGAGTTGATATTTCATTTGTTTACTGTATTCTAGCTGAACTAATTTTAGAATTAAAGAACTCAAACATAATGAGTTACTGAAATTTTACAAGAAAACACTGAAGACATTTGCTTTCATCAATGAGCCAAGAGGCAGATGTTGGATAATGTTTTAAGCTAGGAATACCACTACATATAGTGTGAAATCCGTGCCACCTTAAGGCAATTTCATGAAGGCTACGCCATTCCAGGCTAAAACAATACTATCCTTCTGAGTTCTCTTAAATGCCAGAGCTTAATATCAGGTTCACTGTGGACAGCCAAATTTGGAACTTTTTCTTTGCTTCTTGGGGAGCAACATCATATCCAAAGACTGTTCATTCATGGATCAATACAAACTTATAGGAAATTCTATATTAGTGAGTAAACTCTTTTCCCACCAATTTGAATAGAATTAGTTATTTGTTACCATTAAATTTAGAGACCACAAAAGTTGTAACTCATCACTAGATTTTCAAACTGTTTTTTTTTGTTTTTAAAAATTATAATAACCATAAAAATAGCTATTTCTATAAACAACTTGCCAGTGATTCAAAAGTTTCTGGCTTCTCATCGATCTTCCCAGCCTTCTTCATTCGGTTCAAACGCTTCTTCTCGACTAGGCCAGTCCGATCAAGGAACGTATCATCATCACTATCATAAAAATCTTCATCTTCCCAGTTCTTAGCTTTCCTTTTCCGGGAGTGTGAAAATAAAATCATTCATAATGAAGGGAGTGGAGGGAAGAGGGAGAGAGAGAGATAGAGAGAGAGTGTGTGTGTGTGTGAGTGTGAGTGTGTGTGTGTGTATGAGAGAGAGAGGGGGGGGAGGAGAAAGGGGGCTGGGTATACAGCTCATTTGGTAGACTTCGTACCTAGTATGCACAAGGCCCTGGGTTTGATCCCCAGCAGCACACCTGTGAGCACAGCACTTGGGAGGGAGAGGCACGAGTATTAGATTAGATGTTTAAGGCTTTCCTTGGCTAAAGAGCAAGTCTGAGGCCAGCCTGAGATACACAAGAAGGCATTTATCATATCACTTATACGAGGTACTGAGAAGATGACTTAGCAGATGAAGCACTTGCCTCAGAAATGTGAGGACGAGCGTTCAGATCCCTGATACCCAGCGAACAATGGGCAGGGGTTGCAGTCCACCTGTAAGCCCAGCACACTTCTATGTAGAGGACTGAGAGACAAGAGATCCCAAGAACAAGCTGGTCAGCTAAACAAACTTAGAGTTCAGGGTTCAGCAGGAGAGTCTACCTCAGTAGAGAATACCCAAGGCCAGCCTCTGATCTCCACATCCATCATACAGTATCAGATCATAGAGACAGAAACAGATGGAGTCCCCGTGGGCTGGAGGATGGAGAATGGAGCTAATGGTCACAGAACACAGTTGCACCAGTGATATGAACAGAGCTCAGCTTATATGGATTATATAAGTACACTTAGTATCATTAAATCATAGTATGTTTTATGGTACATGTGTTTTACAACAATAAAAAGTTAAAACAAAGCTGGGCAGGGTGGCACACACCTTTAATCTCAGCACTTGGGAAGGCAGAGGCAGGCGGATCTCTGTGAGTTTGAGGCCAGTCTGGTTTACAGAGCAAGTTCCATGACAGCCAGGGCTACACAAAGAAACCCTGTCTCAAAAAAATAAATAAATACATAAAATAAGTAATTAAACCAAAAAAGTCAAACAATAAATAGTAAGAAGATGATGTTGGAGAGATGGTTCATTGGTGAAGAGCACTGGCTGTTCTTCCAAAGGACCTGGTTCAATTCCCAGCTCCCACATGAACGCTCACACAACTGTTTGTAAGTCAAGTTTCAGCAGATCCTCACACATGCAGGCCAAGTACCAATACACATAAAAATTAAATGAACAAAGAAAAATTACTTTTAAAAAGGTAAGAAGATAAAAAGATCACTAAATATAGAAATAAACCAAGGAATATGGAATTGGCCTGAAACTCACACATGGACCAGGACAGCCTTGAATTACAACCATCCTCCTGTGTCTGCCTGACTAATTACAGATACATGCTACCATGTCTGGCTCCCAGGATACAGGTTTTCTGTTGTTTGTTTGTTTGTTTTTCAAGACAGGGTTTCTCTGTATAGCCTTTGTGTCCTAGAAGTCACTTTGTAGACCAGGCTGGCCTAGAATCCACAGAGATCCGCCGGCCTCTGCTCCCAAGGGTTGGGACTAACGTTGTGTGCCACTACTGCCCGACTTAGCTTTTTAACCAGGATATAGTATTTTATAAATGTATATTCACCTATGTACCGAAATGATAAGCAACTGTCTCAGGATGTTGACAGAGGACCTTTTCTCTGCACTTTAGAAAATTCTGTACAATTTACAGATCATCCATGTACAGAGATTATGCTACCCTTTGCGTTACATTTTCCTTCTTTGTTGTTTTAAAAGAAAAAAAAAGACTTTCATATACTGACCCGCTTCCTGCCGCAGCAGTCCCAATGTATCAAGGATCCGACAAGCTTCCAGGGAACACTGTACCATTGCTTCTTTCTTCTTCCCTGAGTGAACGGCCTCAGCCACCAGCTGCTTCCCCGCGGAGTCATCTACAGGTAATCTGCACAGGGTCACAGGGGTCACAGCTCAGCAAAGCCCGACTCTCACGAGAGCAACTGTCACGACGCCATGTCTCCTGAGATGCTGTTTCAGTCTCTCAGGTAAATTCATTCTGTCTTGTCAGGGTTGGACCTGAAACCATTTCCTTTGACTTTTACTCAGTTCACCCCGGCTCTCAGTGCTGCTAAACTGTAAAGGTACCCACTTGGTAGCAGCCTAAAATGCAGAATAAAGTTACTCTTGGGGATAGGCTCTGCAACCTTATGCTACCTTAAAAGTGGTCACCTCCAGTTATAGACATTAACAAGAAGAGAACCCATGAGCTCAGTATTTAGTAGGCAAAAGAAAGAGGAGTCTCACAAAACAAGATACTATCTCAAAAACAGCCAAAAAACAAACAAAAAGGACACACCTCACCCTGCAGAGCCAAGTGCTATGCCCCTGCTCATCAAATTCATATTCTAATTCTTCTCCTGCAGAAAGAAAAACAATTTTAGTAAGATCTAAAATTTACTAGTTGGTACAATAAGAAGAACAAAGTTTAAGACCCAAGTTTTAATATCACAATGAGCATTAATTTTCAATATACATCATTTATTCCTACAGATCATCACCAGGAAATAGGACTAGAATGAGTGCGACATGGAAGAAAACAATTTCAAATCAGAACAATCAACTCAGGTCTTGGTGGCAAGGACTTTTATTTCTTTGTTTGTTGTTTAGTTTTTCAAGACAGGGTTTCTCTGTGTAACAGCCCTAGTTGTCCTAGAACTCACTTTGGAAACTAGTAGACCAGACTGGCCTCAAACTCACAGAGATCCTCCTGCCTCTGCCTCCGGAATGCTGGGATTAAAGGCGTGTGCCACCACCACCCAGTTGGTAGCTCATATTTATAATCCCAGAACTCAAGAGTAGAAAGATCACTACAAGTTCAATGTCAACCTGAGTTACATTGAAAGTTTGAGGCTAACCTTGGCTGTAGAGTGAGATCCTATCCCCGATTTAAAAACAAAACAAAACAACAACAACAAAAACGAGGGATATACCTCAGTGGCATAGTGCTTGCTTGCTTATGTTCAACCCCAGTACCACAAAACACAATCCTGGTTGTATAGGCTTGTAATTCTAGGTATTCAGAAATTGAGGCAAGATGATCATAGCTGCAAGGCTGACCTGGTCTATAGGAGGTAGGGTTGGGTTTCAGGAGTAGTTTAGTGATAGAATGCTTGCCTAGTATAAACAGGCTCTGGATTTGATCCCAGCACTATCAGAACAAAACACCCAAACCAATCATCTCTCTATACATCTTTTATTTATGTATTTGTGTGTGTGTGTGCACAGAGTGAGGGTCCTCCTCAGTCATCCACCTTAGGGTCGCTCACTGAACCAGGAGCCCATCAATTCAGCTAGGCTGGCTGACCAATAAGCTCCAAGGATCCATCTGTCTCTCTGCTCCCAAGCACTGGGCTTACAGAGCTTACAGACACACGCTACCGGGCTACCAGGTCTAGCAGGGTTTTTTTTTTGTTTGTTTGTTTGTTTTGTTTTGTTTGTTTTTTGTTTTAGTTTTTTGAGACAGGGTTTCTCTGTGTGGCATTGGAACCTGTCCTGGAACTTGTTGGGTAGACCAGGATGGTCTCTAACTCAGAGATCCGCCCGCCTCTGCCTCCCAAGTGCTGGAATTAAAGGCATGTGCCACCATTGCCTTTTTAGAAGCATAAATACACATTTTGTTGTTGCTAGAGCTGTGGAGTCTAGGATGGCCTTGAACCTGTGTTGACAAGCATGACAACAGATAAAATAAATTGTTTATACTATGAGGCCCAACAGGAAGCTTTAGGAAACAGCACTGCTGTGTGAACATCTCACTGCCAGGGTCAGAGCCGCATCCCCTTACGAACCTTCCCTGTCAAAGAAGCCTTGGAGAGCCTTCTTCGGATCCTTTATATAAAATGCCTCCCGGTCCTGCTGAAAATCCAGGGCAATGGGGTTCTCTTCAGCCTCATCCTCTACAGCATCTTCGCCTGCAGGGCACAATAAAGAACAAATGTTCTTTGAGAAGATGTATGAATGACATCCATGATCCTTCTAGACGGAGTAAGGATAGAACAGAAGAGTTGGCACAGTGACACACACCTGTACGCAGTGTTCAGGAGGCTGAGCAGGAGGATCATAGGTTCCAAGATTGCCTGACTACAGAGATAATGTTTCAAGATACACACACACACACACACACCTATATTTAAAAGTGATTAAAAGATATCACACACACACACACACACACACACCTATAAAATGATTAAAAGATATTTGAGGGCATGGGATGAACAACCACAAATCAAAAATTGCATAGTTCCTTCAGTGTTACTGTTAACTCAGATTCTGCCTCTCGGTCTTCCTCTGGCCCCTAATGAATCAAGGGGAAAATATATACATGTATGGATTCAGGAAAGGAGAAATTATTTTCAGAGACACAGCAATGTACACAGACCTGTGGGTCCAGACTGATCTTTATGCTTTTGTCACTGGTGACTGGAAGAATCTCTTCTCCTCTTAGCTTTCTAAATTCCGTAAGAGACAAGACTGTTTCCGTGGCATCTTCTTTCTTTCCATCACATGAAGACAACATTGACCTGCTGCACTTTGGGAAAGCACTGAGTGCTGCAGCCTATCGGTCTTTCTCTCCTGCTCAGGTCTTACTCACTGTGACTGTTCCCTTTTCTGACACTAACTCTAGCATGCTTAGTCTTGACACTTTACATACATAGGCCACAGACATGCAAGTGCCGCAGAGCACATGGAGGTCAAAGGACAGCTTGTGGGAATCCATTCTCTCCTTTCACCACCTGAGTCCCAGGGCTCAAACTCAGGTCATCACAATTGCCAGCAGACACCTGTACCTACTGACCGTACCTCATTAGTCCACAACTGCTTTCTCTTTAGATTTTTGAAACTGGGCCTCTCCATAATGTAGCTCTTGCTGTCCTGAAACTCAGATCAAGCTGGCCTTCAACTCATAAAGATCTACCCTGCCTCTGCCTCCTGAGTGCTGGGATTAAAAATGTGGGCCACAAGCCCTGTTAGCCTCTGACTTCTGTCTTTTTAGAAACCCGAGTATCCATCTTCCAAAATGTCTGGTGTTTGTGGATATATTCGATAGTCTCTTGAATTTTTTGTACTTTGTGAAAACAGCCTGGAAGGTTAAATATCAAATGCTGATTTCTTAGTCAACAAAATGAAGTAAGTTTTCCATGCCCTCCAGTGATAATTATTTAACATTGCATGTGTGTGTCTGTTTGTGACTGTGTGTCTTTTTTTTTTTTTTTTTGAGACAGGGTTTCTCTGTAGCTTTGGAGCCTGTCCTGGAACTCACTCTTGTAGACCAGGCTGTCCTCAAACTCACAGAAATCCACCTGCCTCTGCCTCCCCAGTGTGCCACCACCACCCGGCAAGTGTGGGAAAGCAATAAGCAAATTATACGGTGAGGAAGCGCTTGTATAGTGCCTACAGTTCAATTTTTCTATAACACTACAGTTAATGAACCTGGGCTTTGGTTACTTCATTTCCAAGTTATGTTTGCCCTACATCTATATCAAAAAGCCATGAAGAGCTGTATGATCAAAAGCATTTAAGCGTGCCACTGGTAATGAACCCAGAACTTCCATTTGCAATGTCTTACCCATGCCCCACGTGCAACCCATCTCATCATCTTGGCCACTAGCATTTCTCTTCCCTTCGGTGGTATCTGTTTCCTCTTCTTCATCTGAGTCTTCACCTAACATCTTCTTCTCCAATAACATCTGTTGCTGCTTGCGCAGTTCCTTCAACTGTGTTACTGTTAACTCAGATTCTGCTTCTCGGTCTTCCTCTGGCCCCTAATGAATCAAGGGGAAAAATATATACATGTATGGATTCAGGAAAGGAGAAATTATTTTCAGAGATACAGCAATGTACACAGACCGGTGGGTCCAGACTGATCCTTATGCTTTTGTCACTGGTGACTGAATCTTTTTTCCTCAATTAAACCTTAAAAAAAAACTCAGAATCCCAGCATATAAATCCTAAGATTCTTATTTTAGACTTTTCTACTTACCTGAAGGATAAAGAGCCGGGTGCTGCCTCCAAAGCGAAAAACATGCCCAACGTGAACTCTACAGTAAGTGCGGGGAGGGATGCGAGTTTTGTTGAGGAAAGTACCGTGGGTACTTCCCAGATCATAGAGATAGAAGCCCTGCCCATGACTGTCAGCTTCTCCGTCGGGATCAGACCCCCGGTGCTGTAGCACCGCATGGTACCGAGACACGGAAGGATGCTCCAGGCATATGTCACAGTTAGCAAGCCTCCCGAAAAGGCAACAGCTCATCCCTTCCAAGATGCGGGTGCCAAGGATGGTGCCACCCTTCAGGGTTTCGAGACTGTAGGGGGCCTTGGCTGGGCTGCCCCACGATGGCTCTTGGTATGGGGGAGCCCGGGCCGGACCGCCAGAAGCAGTAGCTACCCGCGGGGACCGGAGCTGCTCCGCCGGTGGACTCCCAGTCTCCCCGTTATCCGACTGGGCCGATGGGACCTCGGGCTCCCTACAGCCGGGGTCCAGCAGCACCGAGGGGCATTCCTTCTCCACATTCTCAGGGGCTGCGGGACCGGAGGTTGGAGCCTTACTTCGCACAGCTGGCGGCACCGGCAAAACAGGCTTCTTAAACTCGCTACTGACTTCCTGAGGGGCTGGCGGTTCTGGCTGAGAGGTAGTATCAGCCATCCTCAGTCGGGTGCAACCTCAAAATGTGTCCCTCCGAAACCCCGGCCACTCGTTCTCCACGTTCCCGCACAAGTATCTCCTGCCCAGCTTCCTGCCGCTTTTATGGGCGGCAATATTGGAGTTCCTTTTTGAAGACTCACCGACTTGTAAAGATATGAATACCGGGGAGGGGAACGTTATCGTGGTGTTGGGCAGAACGTGGACATTTTAAGGCGTTGCAACCGGCTGGTAATAACTTCCTGTGTCATAGGGCGCTTGAAAAGAAGCGCTTCCGGAGGCTTGGACTACTAATCAATAAACTAGGCTCTTAGGCTTGACCTAGTCGTCGCTCGAACCTGTCAGAGTCGGACAGCCGCGTAGACCGCTCCTGGAACACGGCGGTGAGTATTTGAGACTTCCTATCTGTTTCAAGTCCAGAGTTCCTCCTTTGACTGCTCTCCTGGAAATCAGACTTCCCAGGATCCTGTGATTGGCGCCTAAGCCTGCCGGTCGTGGTCACGGAACCCCGACCCTGCACCTTCCGAACTTAAACTTGAAATCCCTTTTACTCCTTTTGTGAAGTTAGGGAAGAAGGCAATTTCTTGTTAGTTAGTCCATTCTTTTTTTTTAATTATTATTTTTGGAATGAATTATTGAGGCAGCATGTTCAGTGACTTTACGAACCTGGCCTTGGAAACCGATTTTTCTTTCACCCTTGGTATTTATGACATTGGCATGACACTGGACCACAGCTCCCACGTCTGAAAAATTGGAAATAGTAATGTTCCTTTTTTCATAGGATTGCTAAAAATCTTAACTAAACAATAGTTCATATTGTAAGTCTCTAACAAATGCCCAGACACTCTACCAAGATGGTAGCCATAACAGGTAGGAGAATGCAGGTGATTAGGTCAATTAAAGCTAAGGTTCAGGGATAAACGCACATCGATGTGAGAATACAAAGAAAGGATGTAATTGGGGAAATATTGGGGGTGATGATTTCAGCTATATTAAAGAACGAATTCAAGTCTGATAAAGACGTAGAGAGTGAGGCTGGGTGGTGGTGCACAAGCCTTTAATCCCAGCACTCGGGAGGCAGAGGCAGGCGGATCTCTGTGAGTTCGAGGCCAGCCTGGTCTACAGAGCCAGTTCCAAGACAGGCTCCAAAGCAACACAGAGAAAACCCTGTCTCGGGGGAAAAAATGTAGAGGGTGGCATAGGATTCCTGACAGAGGACACAGCTCATAGGGTCAATTATGAAAATGTCTGATGTTCTCAAGAAGCTGAGTCATGAGGCTAGAGAGTTGATTCAGTGGTTAACAGTGCTTGCTGCTCTTCCAGAGGACCTGAGTTCCATTCCTAGTATCCATGCCGAGGCAGCTCACAACTGCCTGTACCTCAGGCTCCGCGAGATCTTATGCCCTCTTCAGGTCTCCTTGGGCAGCCTGCATACATGTGGGACACACACATACACAAGAAAAATGAAATCTTGGCACCGGGCAGTGATGGTACACACCTTTAATCCCAACAGGTGGATCTCTGTGAGTTCGAGGCCAGCCTGGTCTACAGAGAGAGTTCCAGAACTACACAGAGAAACCCTGTCTCAGAAAACTAAAACGATAAGAAAATAAAATCTTAGCAAAGAAAATAAACTGAGGGTCAGTTAGATGGCTCAGCTGGTAAAAGCAATTGCTGCCAAACCTGACAACCCGGGTTCAATCCCTGGAACCCCACATGGAGGAAGGAGAGAACTGACACTCACAGCTGTCTTCTGACTTCTACGTACACACCCCCAAACTCATACCAAAAGAAGTAAATGTTTAAAAAAAATTACAAAGAAAAAAACTGAGTAGTGTGATATTGTTCGAACTTAGGTCATTTAATATAGGAAACCCCTCTGTGTGCCTGCAGGGCACTGAGTCCACGCCTTTAGCAGTCACTGGATGACACTATACTAAGATATTTTATTTCTGTTTTTCTCATCTCAGGGCAAAGAGTGTGAACCTTCACACAATGTCTGCTAGTCCGATGTGTATTGAACCTGAAGAGACATCTAGGCATTGAATCTGGAGATGTAAATGGAAGACAGATTGTAGGCTTCATTGAATGGTAAGGCTCAGAATTCTGACATTTTCCAAGAGACATCAGAATGCCTTCAACTGGAGTTTGTCTGACACCAAGAAGCAAAAAAAAAAAAAAAAAAGCAGGCAGGAGGTGTGGCTCGGTGATGAGACACTGCCTAGCCTGTGTTCAAGCTTCAGTACCATAAAAAGGAAACAAGAGCAAGCCCAGCAGCAATGTAAGGGATAGGTCAGATTCTGAGGAAGACTAGAGGAAGGGACACCAGTTAGACGGCAGCTGAAGTCACTCTGCTTCAGTCTGGAGACATAGCTCAGTCTGTAATATACTTACCATTGCAAGCTTAAGGACCTGAGTTCGATTCCCAAAGTCCATATAAAAACCCATGTATGGTTGCATGTGCTTATAAACTTAATTCTGGGGAGGCAGAAGCAGGTGGGTCCCTGGAGCTCACTGGTCTGGAATGATCAGCAAGCCTAGGTTCCAGTAAGAGGTGCCATCTCAAAAAGCAAGAGAGATGCTGAGGAACGACACCCAAGGCTGATCTCTGGCCTCCGTGTGCATGCACACACAAAGAAACCTCTTTTATTCTCTCATGTATGTGTAGAATTGGAAAGCATAAGGCTAGATTAAATGTTCATGAGTGTTCCCACCAGGATGAATGAAAATTTATTCAGGCACAGCATAGGATAAGAACCATCTATTAGTATTTTTTATTTGTTTTATTTTTAAGATGATATCTCTCTGTGTAGCCCTGGCTGTCCTGGATCTCACTCCATTAGACCGGGCTGGCCTCGAACTCAGAGATCTGCCTGCCCCTGCCTCCAGAGTGCTGGTGTTAAAGGCATGTGCTACCGCGTCTGTCTATCCGTTAGTATTTTTAATGCTACTCTCTTTTTCCTATTAATCTAGCACAATTGTGTCAAAATACTCTGGAAATACTCTAGACCTCTCATTTAAGTTTCACGCTTTGTAAAGTGTTTAGAGTTAGGCATGGTGGATATTCTGGTAAGAAGTCCCTGCTGCTCACCCGCTAATGATTGTGTTCTTTTGTCCTTCAGTCCAAGAGGAATTGTCATTATGTGATTGGCTTCTGACAATTATTTTTCTCTTAATTTCTTCAAGGAGAACATCCTTCCTCTAGAGTTTTGCTAACACCGATTTCAAATTGATCTTAACTTGCTTTTTATGTAAGAACTGCTGGACTTCATATTTTTTACTAGAGAAGCCTATGACCTACAACTGCCCGAGACTTGAACACATTACCTGTAGGGTATCAACTACATTAAACCTGGGAGCTCTTCTCTGCATGCCCTAAAATGTTGAGATACTGGGGAGAGATACCCATCCCATCGGGACAGACCAACCGAAGTTCCTTTGATCTGCTCCCACGGGAGTTCCGCCTGGTGGAAGTCCATGACCCACCCCTGCACCAGCCCTCGGCCAGCAAGCCCAAACCCCCAACCATGCTGGACATCCCCTCAGAGCCTTGCAGCCTCACCATCCACACCATCCAGTTGATCCAGCACAACCGACGCCTTCGCAGCCTCATTGCCACCGCTCAGACCCAGAATCAGCAGCAGACAG
The DNA here is from genome assembly GCF_014885135.2 of Alexandromys fortis. Lineage (NCBI taxonomy): Eukaryota > Metazoa > Chordata > Mammalia > Rodentia > Cricetidae > Alexandromys > Alexandromys fortis. The sequence continues at coordinate 108,903 of NW_026068272.1, read as the reverse complement.
ACGGCGTGAAGGCTGAGGAGAGCGAACCTCTTCCCTCCTGCCCTGGGTCACCTCCTCTCCCTGATGACCTCCAGCCTTTAGACTGTAAAAATCCCAACGCACCATTCCAGATCCGGCACAGTGACCCAGAGAGTGACTTTTACCGGTAAGACAAAGCATTGCTATGTTGTCTTTTTGTTAAACGAGATCCCCTCCCCACCAGTGATCCTGTTAAGCTTATGGGAGCATTTCCACTTCTCTATGAGGAAACTGAGGGTGGGAGTGATCGACTTGGCTGACATTACTCACGTCCGTCATTAGTGGGGTGTCTCAAATGTTAATCCAAATCTTGAGAATCTAGAATTTGTATTTTTTTAATTTTCTAATACATTAGGCATTTATTAAGTGCCTATTAATGCCAGATATTTTACTAGAAGTGAAATAATACACTGATACATAAAAGGTAAAAAGAGGCTGGGGACATTGCTCAGTGGTAGAGCCGTGGCCTAGCAATAAGGAAGAAGACAGCCTGTTACAGTGAGCACCACATTCCCATTTCTTGAGGGGTAATATACTTTCATTCAACAAAATATTGTTGTTCTGTATTAAATTCATGGTATTACTACAATTTTATAAATTTTTTTGTCAAGTTCCTATTTTAATTGTTAAGGAGAATGGTGACCATACCCAGGGACTGGGGCAGTGGCTTAGTCAGTAAACTGGTTGATCCCGTGTTCTGTCCCAGAACCTGTATTTAAAAGCCAGGCATTTATAATTGCACCACTGGGAAAACGGAGACAAACACCTCTGAGACTCTTTTAGCCAATCAGCAAACCCACTTGGTGAGCTACAGGACAAGGAGAGACCCTGCCTTAAAATACAAGGTCCTAGCCAGGGAGACTACTCAGTCAGTAAAATGTTACCATGAGAACCTGAGTTTGAGAACCCAGTTAAAAATCTGGGCACAGTGGTACAGGATTGTAATCCCAGTGTGGGGAAGGCAAAGAGAGGAGGATCCCTGGCACTCACCGGCTGGCCAGCCTAGCCTAATCAGCGAACCATAGCCTAATCAGCGAACCATGGCCTAGTCAGCAAGTTGCAGGTTGACACCTCAGGCCTACTAGCATTGTGCACACAGACACATGGATCAAGCCTCTACATACACTCACACATACACACACAATATGAAGCTAGATTGTTTTATACATATAATGCCAGGTACAAGGTGCCACGACATCATTTTCCATTAAAGAAGTCTATGTAGACTATGGACGTAGCTCAGTGTAGAGCGCTGCTGGCTCATGCAGGCTCTGGGTTCAGATCCCAGCACTACAAGGGAGAAAACAACAGTCCACATATTGCTCAAATTAAGTGATAGTAACTAGCTCTTTAATGGGCACTTCTGATGCTTTTAACCTTTGGACCAGATAGGCTGAACATGTTAAATGAAAAGTCAGTTGCTGTCCATAGCATGCAGTGTTGCTGTTGAACAGAGCAGTTAAATGCGTGAGTGGCTCTTCAGGCCCCCACCTCTACAGAGCATGGAGACTTAAACAAAGGAGCAGTGATTTTCTTCTCTGCTTTATTTTTATTTACAAAATAGTTCCCTTGCCAGAGGAAGGCAGAAGGCCAATAAATGTTGAAAGGGGTTGGAGGGGTTACACCGTGGGTAAGAGCACTCATTGCTCTCAGAGGAAACAGGTTCTATTCCCAGCAGCTATATGGCCGCTCACAGCTGTGTAGGTAGCTCCAGTCCCCAGGGGTCTGATACCGTTGCCATTCTCCAGCACTGTTTATTTTAGACATGGCCTGTTCAACTGTGTAACTGGGGGCTCGTGCCCTGAGAAGAGCAGGATGAAGGTGACCGTTTACCCGCAACAGGGCCAGGGATTACTGGAACTGTAGAGCCCCAGTGAGACAGGTTGATCACCCTTGGCAGCTACACAAGTAACGCTGCCATGTCTCCACTTCCAGCGGAAAAGGAGAACCAGTGACTGAACTCAGCTGGCATTCCTGTCGGCAGCTCCTCTACCAAGCAGTGGCCACAATCTTGGCCCATGCGGGCTTTGACTGTGCTAACGAAAGCGTCCTGGAGACCCTAACTGACGTAGCACATGAGTACTGCCTCAAGTTCACCAAGTTGCTGCGCTTTGCCGTAGACCGGGAGGCCAGGCTGGGACAGACCCCTTTCCCTGATGTCATGGAGCAGGTGTTCCATGAAGTGGGGATTGGCAGCGTGCTCTCCCTGCAGGAGTTCTGGCAGCACCGCATCAAGGACTATCACACTTACATGCTACAGGTGAGGTGACCGTGGGGCAGTCGGCAAAGGTGTCGTAGTCTGGCAATGTTCAGCAGGGTCTCCAACATGTGTTCTGGAGCGAAGTGCACAGGGAATGTAACCCACTTTCTCTGTCCTCACACTGATCTAGTGAGATGTCAGGGCCTCTTTCAGTCAGCGGACAGCCCAACAGCCCATTCATTGCTTCTGTCTCTGGAAGACATACACAGGTATCTGGAGTCGCGGACATCTTCAAGTATTTACTGAAGACTTACTATGAGTCAGGCATTGTGGGAGATTGTAGTTTAGAAGGTGGGTAAGCTTGTGAGCTTACAGTAGTCCTGAGAACAAAAGCAGGCAAGTGAGTAATAGCCACAGCAGTTCAGACGGCTTCGAGGGCTGAAACTGAGGACCCAGAGCCCTGGGAGGGCGCCTGAGGGTAGGGCAGGGCACAAACATCTCTCCACTTCCTGAGGGTTAGGCAGTGTCAATTCTCCACTGAAGATTGACCAGGAGCTTGGCGGTGGTGGCGCACACCTTTAATCCCAGCACTCGGGAGGCAGAGTCAATGGATCTCTGTGAGTTCGAGGCCAGCCTGGTCTACTAGTTTCCAAAGTGAGTTCCAGGACAACTAGGGCTGTTACACAGAGAAACCCTGTCTTGAAAAACCAAAAAGGGGGGGGGGGGCGAGTGAAGGGGGAGTGACCAGGAACCTTCAGCGTCTAACAAAAAGACTGCTTAGGGTCCAAATCGCTGCTTCACTTAGTGTTTGCCTATATGCCAGATGTCTGAGAGGTTTCTGTTGTGAGGCAGGATTCCACTGTGCAGGTTGCCTTTACTCTCCACCCTTCTTCTCAACCTCCTAAGAGGTGGAATTCCAGGCATGTGTTGCTGTGGTCAGATAATTGTTAATTTTTATAGACAGAAATGCAGCATTTTGTCTCATCTTATTTGCCTTATGTAACTTTTAAGTAATGATCAAAACATTTTCGGACACATTTTCTTTGTATGTCTCTATCATAAACTCTGACCCAACCCCTTAAACAACTTCCTATTGCCAGTATTCTTGTTGCTTTGTGGTGCTGGGGATGCCTGGCCTTGCACACCCTAAGCATGCATTCCCAGTGAGGTGCACACCCAGTCCTAGCAGCAGAAGTTTTAAAATTCATCTTTCAGGCTGGCTCAGTTAGTAAAGTGTTTGCCTCAAAAGCTTGAGGACCTGATTCATATCCCCAGGGCTCATGAGATGCAAGGTGGAGACAGGGGGATTCCTGGAGCTCGCTTTCTCAAAGTGGAAGCACCTGAGGAAAGACAATTGCACTGACTCTTTGACCTCCATACACATGCACTCAAGTGTGCAAGTACACACACACATGCATATACACATGTACATATACATGCGCACACACCAGAAGGAAAGAAAAATAAAAGTACACCTCATGTACTAACTTGTACTCTGCTGGGTTCTCCTTGGGTACCACCAGTTGACTATCCAATCTCCTCAAATATCCTTGGAGAATTAACTCTTGCTTGCCAACAGATTAGCAAGCAGCTCTCTGAAGAGTATGAGAGGATTGTCAATCCTGAGAAGGCCACGGAAGACACTAAGCCTGTGAAGATCAAGGAGGAGCCCGTGAGTGACATCACGTTCCCTGTCAGTGAGGAGCTGGAAGCTGACCTGGCTTCTGGGGACCAGTCCTTACCCATTGGGGTGCTGGGAGCTCAGAGCGAGCGCTTCCCGTCCAACCTGGAGGTGGAGGCTTCGCCACAAGCTTCAAGTAAGGAACAGAGTGTATTCATTTTGATCCGGGTTCTGTCCATCTTAGCAATTAATGACATCTTAGAATCATACTCAGAGTAGGAGAAAAGCCGACATGGGCAGAACGAAGTTGCTGAGACAGACAGAGCTGTGGTAAATCCTTAAGATACACTTTGGTTAAGTAGTCATGTTTCCTTGATAGAAGTCTAAGAAATTGCAGACCACCGGGCAGTGGTGGGGGGCAGTGGTGGCGCACGCCTTTAATCCCAGCACTCGGGAGGCAGAGGCAGGCGGATCTCTGTGAGTTCGAGGCCAGCCTGGTCTACAAGAGCTAGTTCCAGGACAGGAACCAAAAGCTACGGAGAAACCCTGTCTCGAAAATCCAAAAAAAAGAAAGAAATTGCAGACCAAAGGGAATGAAATTGTTCTGCCTGGTTTGAATAGGCTGGTCTCTTGTAGGTTATAGCTGTGATGACATTAGGATCTGACATCACTTTTTTATTTTTAGG